>NW_006238917.1:6695471-6808991 GCF_000375325.1 Capsella rubella | reverse complement strand
AAAGTTAAAACAAATTATAATGTTCTTTTTATTATTACATGTTGAATCACAAACTAAATATAAGGATCATTATTCTTAAAAGAATTTCTTACAAATTGGTTTGATAATTATATAACAAAAAGTTTATTTTGTTAAAAAATTACATACTTTTGAAAATAAATTAAATATACATGAATATGTGAGAAAGAAACAAACATCCAAAGTAAAAGAACGAAGATGGTTTCTTTAGCTTGATTTTCTTATAAACATAAAATATTATTATACATATGTATTACATTTAAAAATATAAGAAAACAATGAAGACATAAAGAAATACATTAAAAAAAAAAAATTGAAAACAAAAGTTTAAACTAAATAATTAATCAAACTCTTACAATGATATTTTAAATGAGTTTTCACTCCATGCAAGAACTTTTAAAAAAAAACAAAGAGAATAATGAAGATATGAGATATGGTAGAGAAGGATGTTAGAATGGCTATTTATATGATAAGAAGTGATGTAAGTTACATTTTTTAAATAATTAAATTAGAGGAGTTATAATTATAATTTATAGTGTGTTTAATTGGAATTCAATAAAGAAAACCAATAGTCTTTGGAAATTTATATAATTTTCAGTTTCATTTTAGTAGTAAAGTGTGAACTTAAAGTATGAATTAATGTATATAATTAAATGTGTTTTTTTGGTTAAAAATAAATATTATATTTTAAAAAATAAATACAAAATGGAAAAATAAAGAGAGAGGAACATTTGATAATATATATATTATATATATATATATATTATATATATATATATATGATTTTAAATAATTTTCCACCAATAAGGCTTATAAAATTTGTTGTATGATATATGATTAAGTGCTTTCGTTTTCTTTGCTATTTGATTATAACTTATAGTGTAATTAAATTTTGTATTGAATGATTGTCATTAACATTTATTTATTTATTTATTTTGTTGAATGATATATGATTAAGTTCTTTCATTTTCTTTGCCATTTGATTATAACTTATAGTGTAATTAAATTTTGTATTGAATGATTGTCATAAATAAATTTTTTTTTTTTTTTCTTAATTAAAGTTTTAAATATTTTTCCACCAATAAGGAGAGAGTGGAACCTTACTTTTATATATATGATTTTAAGAACAAATAAGCATATTATTGATAGTTTAAACAAGTTCTAACATAATTACTTGTTAAACAAAAAAACTCTTGATTAACAAAAGCAAACACATTAACGCTGTCCTACGTCTTCATTCATGAGATACATTTGTTTGTTTGTTTTTCAAGATTCACAAGATACCATTCTTTTATGATATCAAACAAATTTCAAGGACGAGATTCCCTGGAAGAACTTGGTTTGCTAGAGTTTGACAGAGATGGAGAAGTTATCAACCGCAGTTCCTCTCAGCATCGAGGTATTAAAATTATGTTTTATTAATTTATTAGTTAAATATGGCC
The DNA here is from genome assembly GCF_000375325.1 of Capsella rubella. Classification (NCBI taxonomy): domain Eukaryota; kingdom Viridiplantae; phylum Streptophyta; class Magnoliopsida; order Brassicales; family Brassicaceae; genus Capsella; species Capsella rubella. The sequence goes on along the minus strand of NW_006238917.1, from coordinate 6,807,531 downwards.
AAGCAAACATTAATTAGATTTATATCATAAGCAGTTCTCTAAGATCCTAAGAGTGTCTACATGCAAATACTCTTTTTCACTTCAAAGAATTCTTTTGCAGCCACATATTGGTAAAACTTTCTGATGCGTCTATTCTTCAACATGGTGCTTGTGCTGCTGCATCTACTCCATAATTAAGTTGCACCCGAATTGGTTCAATCGGTGTCGGTCCATAAGCTGGTGCATCGGGTGGATATACCGCCCCCGGTCCGGAAAGGAACATAACATTCACCTACATATGTTCCTCAAAAGCCATTGGAATTTTGGTATGAACTAAAATACAATGTAGTGATCAGCTAATGGTAAAAAGAGTCAATATATACCTCAACAGGTCCGTCAGCAATAAGCTGAGAGTAGCTATGGCAAGGTTTTGTCCAAGACCGGAGAGGGAGACATATATGGAGTATTCCGTTGCGACGACTAGATATTATACGGTCACCATTAGTTGAGATGATCGGTTGGAACCAACCACTCATGTAAAGTATATCCCGATCCTCCTATATATATAGCCGAACAAATCAGAAAAACATTTGGAAATTTTTTAAAAATGTTTCTACTGAAATGATTGAGATTAAACAAATATTACAGTGAACGTCTGTATCAGTCGGTATGGTAACGACACCAAGGTGGCTTGTGAAACGTTTCCCCTCCCTGACACGACGTAGAATCCCTGACGACTGGTCATAGAAACATCAACATTGAGGACGTCCTGTTTGGTAAAAGTTCAAAACATCTCTTTTAGAAAACTCAAGGGAGAAAAAACTAAAGATTGAGAAGTTTTGGTATGGAAAAACAAAACTAATGGAGGAAAAGAAACTAGTCACGGTTTGATTCGGGATAATTAGGGTTCTGCGTGCAATGGGTGGTTCATCTACGAAGAGATCAAAACGACATATTCAAGATCCATAATATAAACCCTAATTATTGTAAAGATTGGAAATATATATACACTACTAAATCAAATGCTTATAAGGAATGCATATTACCGAATTCATTATCATTCACCTGCCTTCCTAGACCAGCATTTCTGAGAGTTGAATAAGAAGAGCTCATTACATTGCATCAGATTCCAAACTCCAACCTTGAGAAAACACCAAATGAAAAAACAGACCTTGGTTGTGGCTGATCCACTCTAACCGAAGAGTCCTCGCTCATGTTTAACTTGAGAGAGAAGACAAAGGAGAAAGATATTGTGTTGTGGAGTTACGTTGCATGGAGTGGTACTTAGTTATTTATATGCACGAATCAGAAGCAGAAAGACACTGAAATGGCAAGTTAAGTTATCTTAGATATACATTTTTTGTTTTGTTTGATTAACAAAGGTAGCTAATAAAGAAACTAATTAAATTGTTGCTTTCTACATAATAAATATTTTTGTTATGAAAATTTGACTCTTTTGACTGTTTCTATAGTAACTAAGATAATATTCAACTGCATGTGGTTATGCACTTACTTAATCATGACATGAGGAAACTGTTCTTTGGTAGTAATTATCCATACACACAATGTTTTCGCATGTTTTTCTAACCTGATAAATATTTAGAAGTTACACTTTATATATAACATATAAACTATTTAAAGATTGTTTTATATATAAAAAACATTTTTTTTAAGCTAGTTAACTTATAATCCAGAGAGATAAATAAGTCAAATACAGTAAACGAATCCTAGAAAAACCACTTACTAACAAAATTGAAGAAATCTAATGATTCTAAAGCGGACTTTAAAATTTAACAAACCAAAGTAATTTTTTTTGGTGCACTTTGTAATTGTATTAGTAACGGTTTCCAACGGAATTTTCATATTTATGAAATATGGCGCATTTTGATTTTTTTTTTTTAAGGTTTCTAACAGATTTTTGATGCAAAAATATAAGTCGAAAACCGAATTTAAGTTGAATAGTTAAATTGGTTGGAGACAGCCAAACCCGATTATTGTGTTTAATGTCAAAACCCAGTTTACAATATTTAAGTCACAGTCTTTAATAGATGAATATTTTTCTTTATTTAGGCCAAAATAAATTAAGATTTATGAGTCAAATTAAACTTCAAAGTCACTTTATTTTGCTTTTTCAAACTTTGACTTGTGAAGGTTTAAATGTTAAAACTACGAGTTTAAAAATAAAAAACTACCAGTAAATCTTATAAATGTATTGATGGAAATTACTTAATAAAAATAATTTTTGTTTGACATTTGTATGATTCAAAATTAAATACAAGAAAGGAACCATAAATATAAATGTGATTATGCCAAATGACTTCTTCAAATCTTCCTTCATTTAATATAACAAATCTGTAATAATAATTGTAGCTATATATATATAAGTAAAAGTAATTACCTCATTTCTCTATATATACGTAGAAAACTTAATTATTCCATTTGTCTACTTCGCAGGTTGATGAAAATGAAATTGAGGTGTTCACTTCAAGTGATGTGCATGACTTTCTTGTGCTCTATATTATGTTGTAGTTTTCTGATGAGTCAAGGTCGTTGCCATGACATTGTAGAAGCAGTGGAGACGATAAAAAGTTTTGAAGATTTTGAAATAGAGCAAAAACTTAAGGTTATCAACAAACCTGCTGTAAAGATAATAAAGGTTTTTTTTATCTACTCACCATATTAAAAGAATAATTGAAGTTGTTTATTATATATAGATATATAAACATTAGAATCACTATTCTATAAGTATCCCTGGATCTACATAATATCAACAGAATTTAAAAGTTATTAAATCATGTCAAAAGCACTTATAAATTTTTATGAGAATATATTATATTTTTCCTTATTCATGAATCCACAGTCTATTTCTGGTCAACGGTACGGATGCGTGGACTTTTACAAACAAGCAGGATTTGATCATTCATCCATGAATAACCACACATTTCCCTATAAGGCATGTTTCCATCTGATAATATGAATTTTCTTAATATTTAGAGCTCAATTTCAAAAAATTTTTAATGGTATTAAGAAATTGGTTGAAACCATATAAAATGCTCTGGTTTCGGGTCTAAGGGGATGTATGTGTTTCGGTCAAGATCCTCTTTGATTATTCAAAAAAAAAAAAAAGTTGTTTGAGTTTCAATTAATTGTTGCTGGTAGGTTAGTTTAAGAAAAAAATGCTTTTGAAATCAAGAAAATTAATATATACTAAAAACATTTGGGTTTTATCCTTATATTTTTATTTTTCTGGTTTATTAAATGATATTGGATTTTGATGTGCAGATGCCTATGATGTCATACCCTTTAGGATCAAAAAGAAAGAGAGAGAAAGTAAGTAACAAAACATTTGGTCACTTATGGAAAAATGGTGTAGGTTGTCCTATGGGAACGGTCCCTATAATGCGAGTCACCAAAGATGATCTTTTGAAAATGAAATCATTTGATGATGACGATAACGCTTACCCGCAAAGTTCATGGGGAAATACCTATAAACCTGCGATTTCCAACAAAGGTCATTACGTAAGTTCTTTCTTTTAAGTTTTATTTTATTTTATGAGTACAAAAATGTCAAAACATAATATACAGAACAACTGGCCATATATCACAATATAATGTTGTTTTTTTTATTAATCGTTGTATTCAGTTTGCTCTGGCGCGGACTAAAGGAAAACCAAGGAAATACAATGGTGCAGCCATGAATATGCATAGAGGCACTTCTGAGGCTAATCTTAGTATGCAATTCAGCTCTGGTCGTATGAACTTTCAAATCGGAAATGAATTCATTCAAGTTGGTCGGCTCGTAAGTGGATTTATTTAGATCTTTTTTTTCTTTAAATTTCTTATACTCAATGTACTATGGGAGTATCCTTTTCCACTATCAAGGTATATATGAAAATCATATTATATATTCATTTTAGTCATACCAAGAATTATACAAAGACACCTACCCTCGGCTGTTTGTATTTACAAATGTGAGGAGACTACATCTTATTTTATATTTCCGAACCATATAAATCAGTGATTAGTAGTCACATATGTTATATGGTCTTCTAATACAGGCGGGAGGACATCCGTGTTTTAATAACTTCTGTCCGGACGGATCAGGAATGATACTAGTCAGCCGAGACTTCACTCCTGGTTTACTTCTTCTAGAAACAGATTATGACATCGCCATATACAAGGTCACCTTTTTCCGTGTTCATATTTTCCCCATCACTGCACATGTTTTTTTTTTGTTAAAAGATAACTCCATATAATGTCCGGGGTATTACATAACAATATAACATTTAAGTTTGATTTTAGTGTGGATAGTAATAATATGCATGCATATATATATATATATATATATATATATATATATATATATATATATATATATTTTGGTTTTAATGCAGATTTTAGTGTTAAGGTATTTGCCATGAGAAGCTTCTTATCTATAAAATTAGATTTTTCTTTTGAATTTGGTTTTGCTAAGTACAGGACAAGAGAAATGGGGATTGGTGGCTGTTGATGGGGCCTTCATGGGAAGGAATTGGGTACTGGCCATCAAGCACATTCCAAGAAAGTTATGGTACAGGCATAGAATGGGGTGGTGAAGTCTATAGCCCCGGACTTCCTAGTCCTCCAATGGGCAATGGTTACTTTTTGGAGAGAACTCCTGACCAAGACGCATATATGCGTCGAATCAAGATTGTGGACGAAAATTTTAAGATCGACAATACTGTAGGGAACACCGAATCTTTTTCAACCAATCCTCATTGTTATCAAGTGGTCGATGCAAAGGAGAACTTTTGGAGACATGCAGGTCATCTTGTGCTTTATGGAGGCCCTTTGTGTAATAAACTTCGATAATGCTTAGCAATATTCCGAAACTGTAATATCTTTCTTTCTTTCTTTCATAATGGACCTGATAAACAAATATACTATGATTATGGAATTATTAATAAACTCTTGATCAACCACAGGATCAAGGGACTTTCATAGAAAATTATATAATATCAAACCCACTTTTTATTTACTGCTGATGTCATCTTTTGATCTAACGGTTCAGATTGTTTTTCATTTGATCTAAAGGTTATTGTTTAATCTCAGAATATATAAAAGCCAAAAATGTGTCTTTTTAAAAAGATGTGTCTTTTAATAAAAACCCCTGTAATTTAATCAATGCAATGTTTCACAGTCACACCCTTTCGTTTCATATATAAATATTCTACAGGCTTGTTTGTTTTATTTCATTCACAAAATTATTTTCCTGAAACAATTGTTTCTTCAAATTTTGTTTTTCCAATCCTATTTGACTTTAAATCTGCTTAGTCATTATCATCTAAAGGTATTAATTGTTATTACCTCTTCGTTAATTAGTTGCTCAAACCCACTTTCTATAGTTACTGAGATTATCGTTTTAATCTAATGAATGAGATTGTTTCCGTTATGTCATCTAATTGTTTATATTTGTTAATGTCCCAAAAGTTGCAAAGTTTTATACCCAACAATTGTGTTTATTCGTCGTACCCCTAGCTTAAAATTTTCACACCTATTTATTGTCACACCTCTTTGTTTGTATATATAGATTTTGATGGATCTTGAAAATAGAATTTTTTTCTCTGAGTATTGTTTCACACCTCCAAGATTTAAAAAATCTGAATATTGTTTTTTCGATTTATTAGTCTTCGTTGATTAACCATCTTTGTTTAAATATGACTGATTTATTTATTGATTTCCTTATCCAACCTCTGTTTGGTGTCGTTTTCCCTCTTATACATGCATTGATCATATCTTTGATGTATTGATCTAGGTAATTAATTTTTACTATCAACCTACTTCTCTTATTACTTTTTTTTTTTGTAAATTTCAATAGAATAATGATTTGAAATTTACTTTACGTAGATACCTTTCATATATCTTGTTAACATTGTTCTCTTTTTGTCACTGAATCGATTTCTATATTTGCAACAAAATTATTAATTGATTAATTTAACTTCAAAAAAGTATAAAACTCATATAAAATATAGTAACATGGCCATAGATTTACACTCAAAACATCATATGGTTTGTTTTGTTTCATCTTTCTCATTTTATTTTATATTTTGATAAGCCTTTAAAACTTATAATTTCTACTCTCTTTTCGTATTGTTTGATTAGTGACTTCATTAAATTTTTATTGTTTAATTATACTTCTAAATTCGTACAAGAATCAGTTACAAATCATTGTTTCAAATTGTTGTGTTTTATTTATTTATTTATTATTATTAATTATAGGTTGGTGTTTTGATACAACAATATTTGTTGGTATTTATAGTTGAATTCTCTCTGTAGATACAATCGGATATGATTCTAATATATATTGTGATTTGTGAAATGTAATCTGCAGCAAGATCGCCCTTAAATTTATAGCTCATGTCATGATAAAAGCATAAGATTGATATGACAGAAGCATACACGAAGAAGAAGTTGCTTCGTGTTGATCTTTGTTCTATGAAAAGTCGTGTCATCTGTAGATGCGTCACTAAAACACCAAATATATGTTCTTCTAAATCTAATTGACAATAATTTGTTATTGAAGTCTATGAATACAAACAAAGAGGTGTGAAAAAATAACAGGTGCGAAATTTTTAAGCTAAGGGTACGACGAATAAACACAATTGTTGGGTATAAAATTTTGCAACTTTTGGGTTCATTAAAAATATAAACAGTTAGATGAGATAATGGAAACAATCTCATCCGTTAGATTAAAACGATGATGTCAGCAACCATAGAAAGTGGGTTTGAGCAACTAATTAACGGAGAGGTAATAAACAATTAATACATTTAGATGATAATGGCTAACAAATTTATAGTCAAATAGGATTGGAAAAACACAATTTTAAGAAACAATTGTTTCAGGAAAATAACTTTTTAAATGAAATAAAACTAAACAATCAATAAATTTTTGAATAAAAACAAAGTGTTGTAGAATATTTATATATGTAACGAAAGGGTGTGATTGTGAAACATTGCATTGATTAAATTACATGGGTTTTTAGTAAAAGGCGCATCCTTTTAAAAAGACAAATTTAAAAGACACATTTTTTTAAAAAGACACATTTTTTGTTTTTATATATTTTGAGATTAAACAGTAACCTTTAAATCAAATGAAAAACAATCTGAACCGTTAGATTCAAAAGATGACATCAGCAGTAAACAAAAAGTGGGTTTGCTATTATACATAGAAAATTTGTTTTTTAAAGAAAGCAAAAGAAGGGGCACGTTAAGAGTAAAAAATGGTCATTCATAAATATTGAGTTATTTTGACTCTCTAAGATCATCAGTATTAAAATGCAGCGATACCAACAGAAAAATATCATTTGGGGGATAAATTATAAGAAATTTTTCTCAATCTCACAAATTTAATATAGAAAAAGTAAAGAAATAAATTCGTAAATTGAATAAAAAAATATACAGTTAGAAGATTATAATCAATTTCCACTAAAAAATGTTATTTAACAATGTTAATTATTTTAAGTTTTTATTTTTCCGTGCGGCAACGCACGTGCTGACAGCGCTAGTGATATTTAATTACAACAATGTTTTTCTTTAACAACACTGACAACAGCATTCTTATTCATGTTTCAAAAAAAAAAAAAAGCAAACAACAACACTCTTATTCCGTGAAATACAACAACATTTTTATTCCATAAAATTGCCAATTTCTCCTCACACATCAAACGCCAAATTTTTTTTTTTCAAGTGATAGCAGAATTTTATTTATATAATTAATTATTGACTCTAGTTGAGCCTTTGAGCCTTTGAACGATTTTTCATCTTTATTGTGGTCATAGTTCATCTTCTAGTACCGTAGCTCCTGGAACACATGATCTATGTTCAAACAAGAGCATCACACTAAACCTACCACACAATACTACTTTCAGCAAATAAAACTAAAACCCTATACACAGAACTTGATAACAGTTCAAACAAACCCACAAGCTTTCAAATCATTCCGATATGGTAGTCAAGTCTACAGCTCTTCATTCCAAGTTCTCGGATGGGAAATTGTTAATTTCGGGAATTATGAAAACTCCTATATCCATCCCATCTTACCTCCATTATGAACGAAGATTACAAGACAAACAAAATTGTAGAAACACAACACAGAGGAGTTTTCAAACAAAATGGGTAATTTGTTCAAAGTAGACAGATTTGTGATAAGAAAAATGGGTAATTTATTCAAAGATCCAACACACCCTTCAAAACGATTTCTCACACCGAAATCGTTTTAAGTTACAGACAATTTTTCTTCTGATTTTCAATGCTTCGAATTTCTAAAACAAAATTCAAGTTTTTAAAATCCGATTACAAAAAAAAAAAGAAAAGACTTATTCCCTCCTGAGAGTCAGAGTTCTTCAGATAGCATAAACTCACACCCAAAGGTTTATAGACACCTTTTGTTCACGTCCCATTTTTAGTACAGCAGTTCCTCGAATACGGGATCTACGCTTTGTCCCCATTCTCCATGGTACATTTCCAAGAGCTTCTCCGCCGGAGTAACTCCTGTCATTTTCAAAACCAATATTTCACCAAGAAGGTTATTGAAAAGAATGTTGGTACGCGATTCAAGTACACACATTGGGTTACTTCATTTACCTGTTCTGACCACTTCAGTGACTGCGTTCAAGAAACCGGCTTCCTTGTAGCCTCTACGCTCTAAACCATCCTGAGGGAGCAGGAAAACCCAACATATAATTCTAGTTAGGCAACTGGATCAGATGGGAGAGAAAGCTGGCTAAAGGTTTCTAAGAGAGTGCACAAAAGAACACACCTTTGCGTGTTTCAGGACATCTTCAGCAACATGCTTTAACAAACCATCTCTAAATGGTGTCTTTAAGCCAGTTACTGGAACCTGTTGGATATCAAATTTCGGTATAAACAGGTTGTTTTTTCTAACTATGGAATAAGAAAATGTAATGTGGAGTGTCTTATAGTTACTTTGTTCCTCAGCATCTCTCTCTCTGCTGGAGTCCAGTCAGCTGTCAAATCCAGGATAGCTTGGAGACTATCCTCATCATATAACAAACCCACCTGTAATTTGCAGATAAAATTAAAACAAAGGTCGCTATTTCTTGAAAATCAGAGTTTCACATGAAATGATCTCATGAAACAAGAAATATATATGCTAATAGATGAAGTTACCCAGAAAGCAGGCAAGGCACACAGTCTCCTCCAGGGACCTCCATCAGCACCTCTCATCTCCAAGTATCTTTTCAACCGAACCTATTGATGTTATGGAATTGTCAGGATTCAATTTCAAATAGGGAACTGAAATTCGTTGGCTTAATTAATGGACTCTTGAGGCAGATGATACACCTCAGGGAATATTGTTGTCAGGTGATTTTCCCAATCGTTGTATGAAGGCAGCTCACCAGGGAGACACGGAAGTTTTCCAGCCAAGAATTGCTGCAGCATGAAGAAAATGATGAGACTAAAGATGGCTCAAGAAGATCAAATGGTTTTCATTTTGTCAGTTCCTTGCCTTGAAAGAGTTTATAGAATCTAACAGAGAAGATAAAGGTAGATTTCTACCCGAAATGTCATTCCAGTACAGTCGACGTATTTCTGGTTTCGGTAGGCAAAGTACATTGGGACATCGAGTGCATAATCAACATACTGTTCAAACCTATCAAAGAATAGAACAACAGGAAGAGTAGTACAACTAATTTTAGCCATGCTGTTTTACAAGAAGGATAAAGATTATATCTTGAAAGTAAGAATAGCACATATCAATTTTTGCATAACTCATCAAGAATGCCTAACAGAGTTTTTTTTTGACAAGCTTCTCATACCAACTAAACTATGTAATGTACTTTTCGCTCATGGATTAAACAATATCATACTCACCCAAAAGAGTCATCAAAAACAAACGGTAGCATTCCTGTGCGGTCCTTGTCGGTGTCTGTCCATATTTGGCTGGCAAAAGGAAAAAAGTTATAACGTGGGAGGGATACAGTAACTCATATATAGGGGATAATAATAAGTGGATCTTGATACCTTCTCATGCTGAGAAAACCATTAGGCTTTCCTTCTGTAAAAGGGGAATTCGCAAATAAAGCCGTTGCTATCTGTTCAATTTGGATATTATTGAGGCAATGGTTAGTCATAATCATTAATAAAAGGTTTCCGATTATGCCACAAAGAGCACGAGCTTCTCACAGGTTGCAAAGCAAGACCAGCACGAAACTTCCTGATCATATCAGCTTCTGTGCTAAAATCCAGATTAACCTGTCAAGATTTCATGTAATGTAGTTTCTATAAGTTTCAACATAAACTTTAAGAGAGCTGAAAGATTATTTTCGGAAAATTACAAAGTGGTTCAAAGTCCAAACATTCATCTAACCTGAACAGTACATGTTCGGAGCATCATATCAAGCCCAAGGCTGCCAACTTTTGGCATGTAATTTCTCATAATGTCGTATCTTCCCTGCACAGAACACAGTATGTCAAGCCTTACTTCCAGACTCGTCATAGCAAAACCTTACACAAACAATAAATACACCGAACAATGGCCATGAAGAACCATGTAATATATCTGAATTAGAAATAAAACCTTTGGCATGATGGGTATATCCTCACGACGCCATTTAGGCTGGAAGCCGATTCCTAAGAAACCAATCCCCATTTCCTCAGCAACAGCTTTTACCTGTTGAAATCCATAGAGAGTTGGTTATTTTTCACGTTTTATGGTAAGAGTAAAGGAAATAGCTAGTATCTTTTAGAGTACCTGATAAAGATGTGAATTGACTTCAGCACAAGTTTGGTGCAAAGTCTCAAGAGGTGCACCACTAAGCTCGAATTGACCACCAGGTTCCAGTGAGATGCTTTGCTTTCCCTGAACAACAAAATGGCAGAACAAATTATCTACAGCAAACCAAAAAGAGAAAAAGTGACCTTATAATAAATATCTAGCATCATTGTGCCGTATATCAAGCTAACATGTTTAACAGGCTGGAAATGTAATTAATTGATAAAACGGCTCAAACAATAAAACAGAGGGGAATGTAAACCTGCTTCAGACCAATGATCTTGTCCCCTTCCATTACTTTTTCCCATTCAAATCTTTCAGCGATACCGTTAAGCAGCTCGGCTATTTGATCATACTTCATAGGGCGCAGGGTATTGACCTCAAAACCAAACTTCTCATGTTCTGTACCTATTCTGCAAACTCAGAATGTTAAGTTAGCAAAATGGAACATTTCTCCAATAGAAAAAAAAAACTTGGATGTGTTGAAACAAACAATGCCGCAGAAGAGCACAAACTAAGAGCTATGTCACAATCACTAACACTAAGTACCATTTTAACAGAACATACAAGGATAACCAAACTATACCTATATTTGTCCTTTGTTTTGCAACCAGAGGCAAGATAGGCAATGAGATCCTCTCTCGTGAGCGGCTCAGTTGCAACTACAGCCTCTTCTGTAGGAGGGCTTGCCGCAACAATCAACTGATGTCCTCTCTTGCTCCTCTTAACAGAATGATGTGAACGGAGTAGCATTGATTTGGTAGACAGACCCCTAGCATAAGAGCTAACAAAAGCTTCTTTCATCCTCAACACATCCAAATTTCTCACACCACCAGAAACTGCTTTAGTTCCATTCTTTATGCATACAGGTCCAGATGGCACAGTGTATACTCCTCCTCCTCCTTGAGACAAGAGCGCCATATTCCTGCAAAAACAAATCACAGTAAGCCTTGAGATTCTCTTCTTCATATCCACAAGATATCACAACCAACATCATTTTTTCCCCAATCTCAACTGGAATCAGCAGCTTCCACACAATCAAACTATCATTTGAGTATAAATCACCCGAGAAGAATAATCCATGAATCATATATATAAATAGATTACCAAACCAAAAAAAATCTGTATAAATTCGAATCAAAACCAAAATCATGCAATAATTATCGATTCAGAAACATGGAAAAATACAATCGGAAGATTCAAACTAAGAAACATAACAAATCGATCACGAACCAAGAAAATTCTGAGAATTGATTTTCCCAGAAATCTAGAAAGGGAGAAGAAGAAGAAGAAGAAGATAAGCCTAAGAAGAAGAATCAAACCTGAAATCGTCGGGGAGTGAGAGCGTAGAAATAGAGAAGAAGAAGAGAAGAGAGAGGTAGCGAAAGAAGAAAAGCTTTCTCAGCAGATACGCATCGGCGTATCCATTTTATATCAAAACTTAAGAAGAAGGAGGAGATTGATGATGAAGATGATGCAATTGCCAACAAAAAATAAAAATAAAAATGTAACAGTCACACTTAGGAAAAATAAAAGAACACGAGCCGATCAGTGGAGCTGGCTGAGCTGTCATACGAAGAAAGTGATAAAATAAAAATATAGTAATCATTGCAACATAAAAAGATTCTTTTGTTTTAATTTTTGCCCTCTTACTTCTCCATTATTCACAAATTTTACCCATTAGTTTTATAATTTTTTTTAATCATAAAACTAAACGAGGTACATTCCTTTTAACTTTATAGTATAATCATTTGTACACTATCATTACTTTATAAACGTCGCATATTTTATTTTACGATAATTTTATTAGAAGATAAACTAATGAAAAGTGTGTGTCACTAACCACATGACCTTAAAATAAAATACTCCAAAACCAAATAACCATAACAAATCATGTGAAATAAAATATAAAAAACTATATTTGTATCGTATTTGATTGTGTCGACATAATAACTTGGTTTGATGAAACCTTATTTGGCGTGATACTTCTATCTTATTTGGTATAGGTGGGAATCAAATACTACTTTATATATTCAACAATTGAAAATGAAATACAAAAAAAGGAAACATGTGAATGGTAGATAATGCATCACATCACTCTCAAAAGTTCTATACCTCTGTATTCATATTCTGATGCGAGATGGATTTGAAAAATACCCTAATTACCAATAACAGAAGGCTTGCCTTTTTTGTCTACATTGTTGATGAAATGGGCATTCTACTTATTTTTATACATAATTATCTTTTTTTATTGCCTGAAAAAAAAGTTTAGAAAATTTGTTTACTATTATTTTTGATGATTTATTATCTCAGGTGTCGAATAGATGTAGCTAGATTTTAGTTTGTAGTTTTTCTCGTGAAACAAAACCCCAAAATTTCATTGTTAATCCCAATAAATATATACTGGGTAGGGCTTATTAGATATTCAATGAAATGTTCTAATTTATGCAAAAAATCGTTTCAACCATCTGATTCTGTCCTCGAATGTAGTTTCTATCATTCTCATTCTATCATAACAAAAAAAAAAAACAATTATTAATATTTTACTACAGTATATGAAAATGTGATAAATAGAAGAACATGTGGCCTTAGTATTTTATTTTTTATTCTGGACAATTATTTATTTGATATCAATTATTGAGAAAAAACAAATTGATGCAGGGTTGCTTACGTGTGCATATACGTAAGTAAAAAAAAAAACATATCTTGTAGTAGTACAAAACATTATAAAAACTCGTGAAATTGTGCACTTGCACATTATATAATTTTTGTAGTTAAGATGATATTATAACATGGATATATGAATATGTTATGAAGAAGGTGAGGTAGGTGGACACGTGACTCAAATATGGCGGCCATGACTTAACACTTCACTTACTACAACTCTCAATCTCATACACACACCCAAAGACGTAAATGGAACCCACCTCCACAGTTTCTTCCTATTCCTATCGACAATTCGACACTTCTACACTCGTCACGTCGTTTCACGCAACTTATCTCAAAAACAATGTTTTGGTTTTTGACATAACTTTTAAAATATTAATAATATGATAACATTTGACATAATCTGAATCTTGATAATATATTGTCGAAAGTGAAAAAATATATATATTAAATATAGCCGTCAAAATAAAAAGGATAGATTATATGATAGCCGTCAAATATTGAAGTCAGAGATTCTAAAAAGAATAGGGAACTAAAGCTTGGAGTGTGTTTTACAAACTCTTTTCAGTTGATCTTTCCATTATACTAGCAACCTTAACATTTTTCAATAATCACTACCAACCCTAAACTTTCGATTTCACATCAAAATCCCCTCTAAAATTTCAGAATAAATGTAACTATAATGATTTGAAGTTACATAAAAGAAATTCTACATTGGGATTAAAAGCAACGCAACGATATGGGTTTTATTGTTAATCATGCACAGGCCCAGTGCATCTTTTAAATCCAAAAGTTATATAACAATCAACAAGCCCAACTCATATATGTTTCAATGAAAGCCCAACTACGTACTATTAAATTCAGTCCATGCATAACCTTCAATAACTGCATGAAAAGAGTAAAAAGAATCAAATACGTCCTTGCAACAGAAGTAGTTCTGCGAGGGCAAAGCCAAAATCCATTCTATTATCTTTGATCGTCGATAAATATCATTTGATAAATGGCTATGATGGGAAATGGTAGTGATGCTCGGCATTAGGCTTACTCTGTCTCATCCATCTATTACCCTTTGCCTTGCTTTGCAGCTGATACTACAAATGTTGAAACTTGTCTCAGATTCAATCCATCTACACAAATTATTATTATGGCCAAAGAGGTAGATGATAAGGTTGTGCTAATGTTCGAGCTGCAACTTCTTCCTAACTAGTCAATAGACCATCTCACGACGGTTCAGTGTCCTAAGACATATTTTTCAAAGTTCATTTTTTCTCTTATAATTTACATTGAACATGTTTACTTTATGAAGTCAAGTTTCTAGTTTTCCTATTTATGCGTCTATGGGTACATTTCACTTATACGTTACAAACTTTGTTAAAAAAACATTTTATATATATTTAAAGTGAAAGTTTTATTTAAAAAATAATTTAAATAAATTCAATGATTTATAACTAAGACAGTATTGAAATTTGTCGTTTAGGTTAAATGGTTTAAGTGATATTTGTCTTAGTCAAAGAACCATAAAAAGGAACAGTACAAAACTAATGACTATATATAGGGAGTTTTTTTCTTAATATAAACTATAAGATATATAAGAGTTAAAAAATAATTAGTGTCTTATAACAATGAGCTGTCTTGAAATGTATTTGGGAAAAGATACATAATGTAATAAATTTTAGTGGTCGTTATTGTCCTTATTTGAAATAAATAAAGGAAAAAATCATATTTAATAAACTTTACCAAATAAAAAAGATAGTTATATAGAAAAAAAAAATTTCCATGTTTTGAAAATTGAATACCATATACATTTATAGTCAAAAACTTTTTCTAACTAAAAGTTTTCAAATATAATATAATACATATTAGTCAACACCTCAAATTTGTAGTTTGATAGTTTACCATTTTAAGTTAAATCTAGTAAAATATTTTAAAGAACTATGCTACTTTTTCAACTAAATAATTAAATTAATCAAAAATGATTAAAAATGTTTATAAAACTAATTTTAAGTATAATTTATATGAAAATATTGTATCGCATCACATTTAAAATATATATAAATTATCCAAGAGTTATGATTTGGCTCAACAGATAGTCCGTTTTAAATATACAACATCGATCTTATATTTTTCCCGCGTAAAAACATAATTCAAAGCCATTACCACCAATTTTTACAAGGGTGTAAATGGAAGGATAAAAATTGTGTATATATAGAGTCCTCAAACACTCTCTCAAACACAATCTTTTATCATTTCATTGTTTCTCTCGCTCTCACTTGTTGTTGTTTCCTTTGTTCTTTTAGGTTTTCAAGTTCAATGATGAGAAACTCTCAGCCGTCAACACCATCAAATGATGCTCCTCCCCTTCCCAAGAGGCCTTGCAAAGCTCTTCTCATAAGAGCCCAGTCACCTGAACCAGCTAGAGTGAACTCAGCCGCTCGTGAAGCTACCGGTTCAAAGATGAAACCGAGGGAAAACACTGGTGAGAGAAGAGCCCCCTACAAAGCTCTTCGCATGAGAGCCCAGTCACCTGAACCAGCTAGAGTGAAGCCAAAGGACCGTGAAGCTACCGGTTCAAAGAAGAAATCGAGGGAAGACAGTACTGGTACGAGAAAAGCCCCCTACAAAGCTCTTCGCATGAGAGCCCAGCCACCTGAACCAAGATTTACACAAGTGAAGCCGAAGAAGACAAATACTGCGAGAAAAGCCCCTACACCAAAAGCGGGGAGAACAATCAAAGAACAAAACAAGGAGGATGCTCGTGAAGGAACCATGTCCGCAGAACCAGAAGCTAAGGAGACAGTTGCAAAGAAGAACCATAAGCAAGACTAAGCGTGTAAGACCAAAGAGAAACAATGACTGGTCGTCCGAGATTTATTTCTTATCTTTTAATTTTTGGTGTAATTTCTGAATTCTGATTCTTAATTTTGTGTTCTATTCTATCATAAATATTATCAGCTTGCTGTGAATTTTTAATCCAATGTTTTCCTTTGAATATCAATTCGTATTTGATTTCATCTGTTACTAGTGTACCGATGAGATTGGGGATTCTCTGTCTTTCTTTTCTAAAAAGTTCCATATACAAACGATGCATGCTGAGAAAGGAAAAAAATTACATTGGGGGAAAGTTTTTTTATTTAATAGAAGTGATTAGTGGCTAAGTTAATTACATTTACATGGTTGGCGTTTGTTCAGTGGATAAGAATACGTTTAAGCTAAACCACTTGATTCATTCACTGACTTGTAAATGTACATACACACTTTTTTACTCAATTCAATACAAAGTTTATTTTTCTTTTTTAGTTTTTACCCTCTCTTATCTCGTGAGCTCATCTTGTTCTTGATTTCTTGAAGTTAATTAATTTGTTTCCAAGTCGTTTTCTCAATATATATTTAACTTGTATCGAAAATCCATCATAAGATGTCTAACATAACTTTAAGTTAATTAAATTGAAGCTATATATAAAGTGAAGAAAATCTAACTTTTACTATGAATGAAGTCTTGAACATTAACACACGATTTTGAATGGAAAAGCTGAAGATTTGAATTAAAAAATCAAACCCAAATATGTATTTCACAAATCCAAAACTTCTAACTTATAACACCGAACTTTGAGATTCAGAAACTTTGAAGAAAACTTTGAACTTTTTAGAGTCAACAACTCTCACAAACCCTAGAAAGATAAAGAAACTTTTTTTTTCTGAACCCTCAATCTCAAAAACTCAGCTTAAACACGTGACTTAACCATTGGTGTCGTTTTCATTGTAAAACGGCATACATGCACGGTGCGAAGTTTTTATCAATTGTAACTTTAAAAAACAAAAAAAAAAAACAAAAAAAATCATTTTAATAGGCGTTATTTATATTGGACGTTTGTCAAATGACAGTTCGTAAAATTTAAATTTTCATTAACAAAAAAACAAAATACATGGTTTGCTTTAATTGCTATTAGAAGGAAATAGTTAATAAATAGTATTATATATTATATTATATTTATTTATTTGTTTCAAGGAAAATAAGCAAGGAAAATAAGCAAATCCCAAACCGTAGAAAGCATCCTGGCTTCATAGACTCATAGTTCCGAAATGTTTAGAGGCTTAGGAACTTCACTTTTAATTAATGGCTTTGAGGAGCAGCAAAAGCATGACTGCATGAGATAGATGTTCTTGTGGCAAAGAGGATTTTACGAGTTGCACACCTTAATTCCTGACATAGTTAAGAAGCAAAAGACTTTGATCTATAGGCGTGAAAGTTCTGTTCCGCAAAGCTATGTCATAAAAGTTGAGGAAAAGAGTCGTGAAAGAAATAATGTTGTTAATCCATCTGATTTGTTGAGTGGTGATTAGGATATTGACAAGAGTTTTAGAGGAGCTTCTGGAAGTGGTTAAGCACAAATGTTGTACAAGTAAAAAGAATCAAGCTGGTGATTATGATTCTTTCTGGCCAAATGATGTTGTTTCGGTAGTGAGTGCTCTTGAGAAGGCTTTATATGATTCTTTGAAAGAAGATATACCAAAGTATTATATCATTGCTATATTATCTTTGTTCATATTGGAGGAAACTAGAAACTGTGTAAATGTGTTCTCACACGTTTGTTGTAAATAGGATTTTAAGTTGATTGTTGATTCACATTAATTTCAGTGTTTAGTTGTGATCTCTTATTGTTTGTTTGCAGAATTCAAGAGTACTGCTAGATAGACAACTTCTTAACGGCGAATTAAAACCTGAACAACTAATAAAGATGGCGTGCTATGAGGTAATTGGTAATCTTTTTCAACAACATACTTTTTTTTTTTTTTGATAAACTTCAACAACATACTTAATTCAAATTTATTTTGAATCTTAGTTTCTATGGGGTTTTTGTTTTTTTTTTTTGCTGCCTACAATTTGTCAATATCACATTAAACCCAATAAACCTCAAAGCAGATCATTTTAGTGAATTCGGAATGTTTCTGATGCATGGTGATACAGTAATTAAAGAAGTATAGACATTAATTCTATTTGTGTCTTATCCTGTTTTTTTTTCCCCTTTCTCTCTTTGTTGGTTGATTGTATTTATGAGAGTCGTAATGAACGAATGTGAAGCCAACATTATTCAAAGCTTGCAAGGAAAATATCAAGAAAGAAGGGAGAGGTTAAAGAAGCATAAGTGATTCAATATTTCTTTGTGAAAGACAATCAATGTGTTTCTCTGTTAAATAAGGCAAGTTCTTTCAAGTCAATAATGTAATAACAAGGGCTTGTGTTGTTAATTTAAACGAAAGGAAAAGACCAGGCGACCAAAAAAAAAAAAAAAAAAAAAAACGACAGGAAAAGATCACTTGTTTTGTTAATGTTTATAGTACTTTAATTACTGATCTAAAGATATTATAATAAGTATGTGCAAAACCAAATAAAATATAATTATCAATATAGTTGTGGAAACAATCAACGTGCGGTTTTGAATGATTTGATATAATACTATTGACCATTGTTCTGCTACGCTCGAAGACTGTGAGAACAAGACTTTCTTAGAAGACAAGTAATATAAGAAAAGTAAAACACGTAATTTCACGATCCTAATTAATCCAGTACGTCCTAAACCTTCTTCCCAGTGGGTAAAATTGGTTTTATAATAAGAGATAATAATAATTGTGAAACAGCTAAGAGTCTTCGCGTTTGTCTTTACTTAATTTGTCTTCGACGGTGGCTGCTAAAGTTTACTCGATGCTGACTTGGTCCATTTGTCTTTGGTTTTTCCTCGTGGTCCGTGGATCACTTCTTTTTTTTGTTTGTTCCAAATTGTGTTTCTCTTCAAAGTATCTACGGTTGACTCAACAAAGTTTCTAAAGAGGAGTCGTCCCAAGAAACATTGTAGCACCGGTCGGTCTAACTTATTTATACATTTTATTTGCGGACCACTCAAATGAGGGGACAGATGGATTAGACGTATATATACAATATCATTGGAGTCAATGCTCGAGGGATTTTCTATATTCTTCAACATTGATTAATTCATTCATACACACCGTGACCTCAAATTATCCTATATCCTAATTTGTATTTAACGAGGAACTACAGTAGTAATAGATGCAGCATCAATGGAAAAGAGAGAAGATTTATCCTTTGATGGACCTGCTTGTTCATGATTACTCCGGAAAAAAAATCCAGGTGCTTTTGGTACAGCTAGCGCGATCGAGATCGCTGACATGGTTGGACGATTTTCATTATCTTCTTGGACACATAACAAGGCAATATGGATGCATCTAATTATTTCGTCTCTTTGAAAATTCTCTCGAAATGAAGAATCCACGAGCTCTAATGGCGAACCGTTACTCCATAGCCTCCAAGTCTATATTGAACATTTAAAGACTTGAACTATTTGTGACATTTTAATAGAGAAAAATAGTAGTGGATTTGAAGTGTTTTTACTTACATATGTAACCAAGTTTCCAAAACTAGTATCCATTTGATAGAGGCTGCTGTTCTTCCTCCCGCTTATAATCTCAAGAACTAATACTCCAAAACTATAGACATCAGATTTCATTGAGAATTGGCCGTACATCGCATACTCGGGAGACATGTAACCACTGCCACAATACATAAAGGTTTAAGTTAATAGGGGATTTTTAAGTTTAACATATGAAAATACCAAAACTTACTAGGTTCCAACTATTCGCCTCGTATTGTCTTCTGTTTGGTCCATTTCGAAAATCCTCGCCATTCCAAAATCTGCAACTTTCGGGTTCATATCGGCATCCAAAAGGATGTTACCTGCTTTGAGGTCTCGATGTATGATCGTGAGTCGTGAATCTTGATGGAGATACAGAATTCCTCTAGCAATTCCTCCTATGATCTTATACCGTGTAGTCCAGTCCAGCTGAGTCTGCATATTAGAGTCTGCACATCCCATATAATTAGAAAGTCTAAAACATGAGCTCAAAAATTGAAATATATTTCCTAAACATTGGTCTAACTTACCAAACAAAAATAATCAAGGCTTTTATTAGGCACAAACTCATAGACAAGTATTTTCTCTTCTCTCTCCAAACAAAATCCAAGAAGCTTGACAAGATTTCTATGTTGAAGCTTTGCCACAACAACAACTTCGTTCTTGAACTCTTTTTCACCTTGTCCTGATGTTTTTGATAGTCTCTTTACCGCAACTTGTACTCCATTAGGAAGTATTCCCTGAAAAGATTGTGAATTAAACAGAGCCATCACCTTAGTTGAATCAATAATGAAACTAATTAGGAAGCTCAATGAACTAGTATAATACCTTGTAAACTTGTCCAAATCCACCTTGACCGAGTTTATTAAATATCGAAAACTTATCTGTCGCAGCTTCAATAACCTTTAAATCAAACTGAAGTGACCCTGCAGTTGTAATGTCATCATCTCTTTCTGCAAAATAATGAATGGTTTTTTTGAAAAATTAACCACCAAAGACACAGATTTTAGAATCTTTACCATCATTTGCAGCTCCTGTATCATAAGGCTTCTTCTTTCTCTTTCTTACATAGAAGCTAAAAACAGCTACAAAGAGAAGAACAGAGATAGCGACCGGCACAACAATTGCTATGGTTATCACTGTTGATTTTTCCCCCTTTCCTGCATAAGTCTTAGATTAGACATAGACACATAATTTCCAGAATTGTGAATGTCTCAAACCAAAATAACTATCTTGTAAATGAGTAAGATAGAACTCTTACCAGGCGGCAATGGAGGAGCTGAAACCGGTGGCAGAAGAGGAGCCGTATCTGGCGGAGGAAGAACAGTTCCCTCTAAAGTTTCATTGTAAAAAGGGTAAGTCTCGTACCTTGAGTTACAACTCGGGACAAGAAACCTTCCTCCGAGTTTGTTGAAATATAATTTTTGGATGGATTTTTGAAGACAGCTTAAGCAGTCTTCACTACTCAGATCAATATTGCACTGAACCAATGCATAAAGAGACATTGACGAAGTGAACTCCGACTTCCCGACCGCGAATTTCTTGCTTGAATTGCTATTAGCAGCTTCCTCTGCAGATTTTTTCATTAGAGAAGCCACTGCACCATTGAACCGGACAGATTGGTCCGGGGTAACATTCTGAGTGTTCCAAGTGATTATTGTAGCTGTGGTTACAGTTTCCATGAAATTCCTGTCTGAGTATCCAAGCATGCACTCGTCATACTGAATCAAGAACTCTTTCCCACCTGGACATCGACTCCCACTTTCTGTAGCAGCAAAGATGATGCACTCACGACAAAATTCCGGCGAGAGATCTCCTCTGCAGAGATAAAGACCGAACACCATGTCAGGGTTTTGACCCTTTGTGAGACTATGAGATCCCAAAGAGAAGTAAGCGTTGTTAGAAGAAAGAGAGGACAACAGAACTTCGAGATTTTTGAAGTAAGTGGAGTTTCTTGATATCCTGTTAGTGCAAACATGGCCGACGTAAGTAGGATCTTGTAGTTGAGCAGAAGCTCTCAAACTTACAATGAAGAAGGTGAGAAGGAAGAGAGATTTTAATAAGGCATAAGCAGACATTATCTCCTTTCTTCACCTTTCCTCTGTTTTTCTTCTTTCTTTTGATTGGTGTATGAACGATGAATAGAATGTGAAACCCAGCTAGCTGGTTCAAACTCTGTTTTTTTTGTAAAATAATAAAATATCTTGCAAGTCAAGGTCAACTAGACGAGTAACATCAACTTGTTTTGTTATTAAAATGAATAACAATGAATCAACTATTTAAAATAAAGTTATTGTTCTCTATCAATCTATTTCCAGAATAAGATAAACACTGAAGTTGAATATTTGATAGGTTCAAGATTATTTTGCGTAGACTTTGGATGATTAAGACAACAACTGTTTTACTTCCTTACCAGACAAGTAACAAATGGACAGTTATAATTTAAAACAGTAATTTCACAACCCTAGTTGATTTATCGGATACTTCACACTCTTTTATGGAAGGTTGACTTCTACACTAGTCGTTGACTTCCTGTTTTAGTACTTTTACCTTGTTGAGTTTACAACTGTGTCGGTGTGTATTAGATTTTTAGAGTTATTCTGGGAAACAAGGAACTGACGCATGTAACATAACTATTTTTCTCACAATTTCCTTAGATTCTACACAAGATCGTACCTACACAACACATCTAATGTTCCAACAAAACAAACCTAGCGCCAAGAATCAACAATTAGGCCACTAGTCTCTGCACTCTTTTCTCCTCATGTAAATAAGATCTTACACTTATTTGAAGGGAAATAAAAAGTAAAATTAAAAATAATGGAAGCAGGTTAACTAAGAAGAATCTTGTTTCATTCTCGTGGCTTAATAATAATCTCTGTGAAACGTTTCGTCTTTAGCGAGGAGTTACATGAGTAATCGAAGCATCATCAATGGAACACAGAGCAGACGAACCCATCGATGGACCAGATTTTTCATGCTTGGTCTGAAAGAAACATCCAGGTGGCCGAGGAGGAGCGAGAGCGATTGAGCTAGTAATGAGCATCTGGACGACCGTTGACATGGTTGGACGATCTTCAGCTTCTTCTTGAACACATAGTAAAGCAATATGGATGCATCTGGTAATTTCGTTTATTTGATAGCTATCTCGAAAGGATGGATCCACGATCTCCATTGGTGACTCATTATTCCATTCTCTCCAAATCTGTGAAACATTTTAAAGAAATCAAAACTTTAGTCTTTTTTCATATAAAACAGAGGAGTTTGTAAGTTTATATAAATTTGTATAAACTCACATATGTAACCAAGTTGCCCTCGCTACTATCCATTTGATAGGTACCAATGTTTTTCTTGCCGCTTATAATTTCAAGAACTAAGATCCCAAAGCTGTATACATCTGATTTCATGGAGAATTTGCCATACATAGCATATTCAGGAGACATATAGCCACTGCCACAATATTAAGTGTTAAGTTAATATATAGAAGCATATTATAGTTTAAAGAGGAAATGAATGGGAAGAGAAAAACTTACTAGGTTCCTACTACTCTTCTCGTATTGGCTTCCGTTTGGTCCATTTTGAAAATCCGTGCCATTCCAAAATCTGCAACTTTTGGGTTCATATCATCATCCAAGAGGACGTTACCCGCTTTGAGGTCACGATGTATGATTGTGAGTCGTGAATCTTGATGAAGATAAAGAATCCCTCTAGCAATTCCTCCAATGATCTTGTACCGCCTTGTCCAATCAAGCTGGCTTTTCATTGTAGAGTCTGTACCATACGCAGTCACAATGTTAAAAACACCGGTCTCCAAGATGAGCTTGAAACAATGTACAGCTTTGGGATAAAACACTGTATTTATTTACCAAAGAGAAAGTAATCAAGGCTTTTGTTAGGCACAAACTCGTAGACAAGTATCTTCTCATCTCTTTCCAAACAAAATCCGAGAAGCCGGACAAGATTTTTGTGTTGAAGCTTTGCCACAACAATAACCTCATTCTTGAACTCTTTTTCACCTTGTCCTGATGTTTTAGATAGTCTCTTCACCGCAACTTGTAATCCATTAGGAAATATGCCCTACATATGTTATGCGTTCAAAACGAAATCATTACCATCATTCAATCTTTTATATGTAACTAATCAGGACGCTCAATGAATAACTAAATAGATATACTTTGTACACTTCTCCAAATCCACCTTGACCGAGTTTGTTACTTTCAGAAAACTTATCAGTTGCAGCTTCAATAACTTTAAAATCAAACTGCAATGAGCCTGCTGTTGTAATATCCTCCCCATCTGCAATTTCAAATGTTTTTAAGAATCAAGCAGGAGGATAGACTATTAAGTAGCAAACGTTAAAATTTGTAATTTGTTACCATCATGTGCAGCTGCTGTCTCATAAGTTCTCTTCACTCTCTTTGCACGGAAACAATAACAAGCTATGGAAAGCATTGCGGAGAGAGCTAGCAGCACAACAACGGCTATGACTATCACTATGGCTTTTTTACCTTTTCCTGCGTAAAGTCTTGAATCAGAGACATGACACATAATTTCCAAAATCTTATACTTTCTTAACCCAAAAAAACATTGACAAAGAGATAGTAGAGCTCTTACCAGGCTTCGAAGGAGGAAGAGGACTGGAGGTATCATTGTAGAAACGGTTAGGCTCGTACCTCATGTTACAAATCGGCCAAAGAATCCTTGCTCCGATTTTGTTACGAGGCAATATTTTCTTGATGGCTTGTTGGAGACAGCTTGAGCAGTTTTGTTTTGGGAGATCAGGCGTGCACTGACCCAGTACATAAACTGTTTTGGACGATGTGTACTTACCCTCCTTGTACGCAAACATTCTTGGACTAACTACAGCCTCCTTTACAATTTCATTCATCAAAGAGAGGAGTACCTTATTGAACCGACCTGATTGGTCATCCGGCACAGTGTTTTGGTTTTCCATCAACTGAGGAACATTGGTTACAGGATCCAAGAGAATATTACGGTCAGCGTATCGAAGTGTGCATGCGTCGTAATAAATCGAAGCCTCCTTCCCATTTTTACACTGATTCAGAATGTCCTTGACGGCGAAATTGACGCAGTCACGGCAGGCTTCCAGCGACACGTCTCCACGACAGAGGTAAAGTCCGAAAACATAGTTTGGCGACTTCTCTCCCACTGGAAGGCTTTGGAATCCTCTGGCGAAGATATAATTATTCTCTTTGGAAGAAAGAGAGGACAAAAGGGTTTTGAGATTGGCAGAGTATGTGCTGTTATCAAGGTAAGAAGATCTCTCCGAAGAACATTTATAGCCGACGTATTCAGGTCTAGGTTGCTGTATAGAAGGTCTAAGACTTGTAAGGAAGGAGAGAAGGAAGAGGAAACCATAAGCAGACATTTTGCAACACTTCTCCATGAATGCCCTTTGTGCTCTGTTCTGTTCTGTTCTATTTATTAATTGGTGGTCTTGATGAATTTGAAGCCAATCAAGATTGTTATGTTTGTAAGATAATACAGTTTTTTTCAAGTCCACGTCAACGCTTAAAACCAAAAAGAATTGACCTGTTGTTGACGAGTGTACACCAACTTGCTATTTACTGTTTCCACACCAAAAAAACAAGTTTCTATTTTGGAATGATTGTTTTTTTGACGTCGGTAGAATGCTAATTTTTAATGATTATTTCGGAAAATAAAATTATTAATAATATCTTTTGAGAAAAAAATATTTTCTGTGAAATTTAATGAAAAATTATCTTTAATTTTTGTCAATAAAATTTAGCTTACCATGTTCACCTGCTTTTGTTCAGTATATATATTTTGAATATTTTCTTGGACGACTTTTTTTTTTATTTTGGTTCGAAATGTGCATCATCTTTGCTTAAAAGATTTTAGGATGTGCACTTTTTGGCGCCTTATAATTGCAAACATCTTTGGCTGTCAATGGTTGTTCAAGAAAAGAATAGGAAGGTGAGAAGGAGAGAAGGAAGAGGAAACCATATAAGCAGACATTTCCCAACACTTCTCCATTGATGCCTTGGTGCTTTGTTTTTTTTCTTAAGCTTAAGTATTGGTGGTCTTAATGAATTTAAAGCCAATCAAGAGTGCTCTTTTGTGTAAGACAATACAGTTTCTTACAAGCCCACATCAACACTTATAAAACCAATAAGAAAAACATCAACTTGCTATATAATGTATTCACAAAAAAAACAAAAAAACAAGTTTCTATTTGGAATGATTCTATGGAATGCTTTGTTTAACCGCAGAACGTTCAATTGTATTACTGTAGTAAAGCATTTCCCAAATGTGGTCTTATTATAAATAAATAAAAAAATATAAAAAATTATGCGATACACCTTTGAATTTTTGTATAAACTTTTTTTTTTGGTATAAAATTTCACAGACAATAATAATTTTCTTCTTCAGTAACTTTCTTGACAAACATGGGTTTGAAAGTTGAACATTTTGACAAAAGAATGTTTCGCCATTGTCATCTTCGTCAAGCTTTCTTTCTATCCATATTATAACTAAACTTTTAAATAACACTATCCAAATTCAATAAATCTCTATAGTCTTATATAACCCAAAACTACTATAATGCTCCCTGTTTTTGGGTTTCAGGGGAGAAACTATGATCAAATTTTGGGTTTGGTTCAACAAATAACTTGTGGATCCAAATTCAAGTTAATTAAAAAGAAAAAGAATCGTTTACTAATACTACCGTGACTTTACCAGTGCCTCAGAGCATGTATATTGGTCAGTCCCTATCCAGTCCCCACAAAAAAAAAAAATCAAAAAATAAATAAATAAGAGAAACGTACGTATCGGCTCGCGATTGGTCAGTTCCTATCCTCTACTTTGGTTTTTCACTATTCACGGGCCCTACTGACACGTAGCGACCTGCGATTGATTACATATTTTTCTTTTTGTTAAAAGAAAATCTAAAAAACAAAAACAAAAAATTGTCTTACACCGCTGCACATGCCCTCAGCAACCGGGGTTTTATGTGAGAAATAGACAAGACCCGCTTAATTCAGACCAATCTACGATGAGCAAGTCTGTTCTTGATGTATCTATTAACGTTGCATCAATTAGTGATTTATATCCTCGTTGAATATGGTGTAACCTTCACAATAAAAATCAGTTAGTATTAATTTATTATTGAAATTAAGTTTAAGCATACATGAACATATTTCTATAAGTGGTAAGTTTCCGTGATAATTGGATCCCATGACTTTATCATAGAGTCACTTTCTTTATCAACATAGCCATAGATTTTAGACATTCTTAAATTTCCAAACACTTCTAAAAAAAAACACAACTCATTACTAAAAAAATATTCATTTGTTTGAAAATATAAGATAACTTATGCCTTTTTTTATTTTTCATCTTCCAAATTGGTGTGAACACTAGAATAAGAAAATCTATTTGCAAGGAAAGGTTTCCTAGTAATTTCTTCGCAAATGGAGAAAGTTTTTAAAAAATTATTTTATTTCATCATCTAAGATATTAAACAATTTTTTTTTGTAAATTATAAATGTATTTTGTATATCGTGACGATCTAATTTTTGTAGTCTTTTTTTCTATACACTGTAACTGACTGCACTTTGGAAAACAAAATGATCAAAACTTATAAAACCAAGCTTCCATTGAACTCCGAGGTGGAAAAACAATGATCACCTTTTGGGTTTGGCTCAACAACAGTGATTATGTAAATCATTCGATCAAATAACTATTTTGTTTTCCATATTCAAGTTAATTTTTAACATTGCCTTTTTCTCAAAAAAAATAATTAGGGTGTTTAGTAAAATTGACCGCTTACTTTGACTTTTTAACTTCTTACTTATGGTCATCAGAAACCATCGTCTACTTCACGTTAATCAGAAAGAGAACAAAAACATATACTCAGTTTATAAATGAATAGGTAAACTCAAATCTCAAGGAAGTCGAACAATGTCTTCCTCTTTCATCTCCCTTTTTCTTTTCTTATCCCTCACTAGCTTCATAGCTTCTGCTCAAAACCCTCATTACCTAAATCGTTATTGTCCAAATAGGACAACTTACACAAGTAACAGCACTTACTTCACCAATCTCAAAACCCTTTTGTCCTCTCTCTCTTCCCCTAATGCCTCTTACTCCACTGGATTCCAAAACGCCACGGCGGGACATTCCCCCAACAGGGTCACCGGACTTTTCCTTTGCCGCGGAGACGTCTCGCCTGAAGTTTGTCGTAGCTGCATCATTTTTGCCGTCAATGAAACCTTCACTCGGTGTCCGAATGAGAGTGAGGTCGTGCTCTATTACGATGAGTGTATGCTCAGATACTCTCACCAGAATATTCTATCTACCCTTACGTACGACAAATTTATAGTCATGCACAACAGGAATAAAATTTCTTCTAATCAAAATCAAATAGATCGGTTCATAGCTTTTGTGTCCACCACGATGAACCAAGCTGCCATCGAAACAGCCAGAAGTTCAAAAAAACTCTATACGATACAGACCGAATTGAACGAATTTCAGACATTTTACGCGCTCCTTCAGTGCACTCCTGATCTAACAAGACAGGACTGCCAGAGATGTTTGCAAAGTTCAGTCGGTAGAATGTCTCTTAACCGAGTTGGAGCAAGACTTCTTTATCCGAGTTGTAGTGCAAGGTACGAGCTCTATTCTTTTTACAACGAAACCGGCGTTAAAACACCGCCACCGCCACCACCACCACCGCTACAATCGCTTGTGCCTAGTACTCTTCCGGTGATTTCTCCTTCACTACCTGGTGAACACTTTTTACTACCTCTGTTTTTGCCCTGCTTTCTTAGAATTACCAATACCAAAACCGAAAGTT
The DNA here is from genome assembly GCF_000375325.1 of Capsella rubella. Lineage (NCBI taxonomy): Eukaryota > Viridiplantae > Streptophyta > Magnoliopsida > Brassicales > Brassicaceae > Capsella > Capsella rubella. The sequence goes on along the minus strand of NW_006238917.1, from coordinate 6,778,853 downwards.
TTGCTCTTTTGATACACAGGGAAAGGTCGGAATTCAAGTGTGTTAGTGGTAGCCATTGTTGTGCCTATTATGTTAGTGGTTGTTCTGCTTTTCATAGCTGGTTACTGTTTCCTTGCAAGGAGGGCAAAGAAAACTTATGACTCATCCCCTGGAACTGAGGGTAAAGATTCAATACAACAATCTTGATTTGATTTGATTGATGTCATTCATAAGCTTTTTTCTTTACAAACTTTTTTATATATTCTGCATCAGGAGATGATATAACAATCATAGAGTCGCTGCAACTTGATTATAGAATAGTTCAAGCTGCAACAAATGATTATTCAGAGAATAATAAAATTGGTCGAGGTGGATTTGGTGAGGTTTACAAGGTACTATAAAATTACTCATGCACATGAGGTTCAAGTACTTCTTACTGATATTTTGTGTCAACACATTGGATAACGTGATGATGCTGATGAAAATGGATAGGGTACATTTTTGAATGGGACTGAAGTTGCGGTGAAGCGATTGTCGAAAAACTCAGGACAAGGTGAAGCAGAGTTCAAGACCGAAGTTGTTGTAGTTGCAAAGCTTCAGCATAGAAATCTTGTTAGGCTTCTGGGGTTTTCACTACAAGGAGAAGAAAGAGTATTGGTCTATGAGTATATGCCCAACAAAAGCCTTGATTACTTCCTCTTTGGTCAGTTGCATTTATTGTTTTCTTTCCATGTATTTTTAAGCCATCTTAGATACTTGGGGTTGGAAATCTTTAGATTTAACTGTAATTCATGAATGTTCACAGACCATTCAAAGCAGGTTCAGCTAGACTGGACTCGCCGATACAAGATCATTGGAGGAGTTGTTCGGGGGATTCTATATCTTCATCAAGATTCACGGCTTACAATTATACACCGTGACCTGAAAGCAAGTAACATTCTCCTGGATGAAGATATGAATCCCAAAATTGCAGATTTCGGAATGGCTAGGATCTTTGGATTAGACCAAACCCAAGAGAACACAAGCAGAATAGTTGGTACCTTGTAAGTCTTCCACTTTAATTCTCATAAATTGAATTTTATTATCTTATCATCCAACTAAAGATCTGTTGTGGGTTACAGCGGTTACATGTCTCCTGAATATGCGTTGCATGGCCAGTTCTCAATGAAATCAGATGTCTATAGCTTCGGAGTGTTAGTTCTTGAGATTATAAGCGGTAGGAAGAATAGCAACTTTGACGAGACAGGCAACGCACAAGACTTGGTCACACATGTAAGTTTCTTAAGGCAAATTACCTTTTACCTCTCCTACAATGAGGAATGTACATTAGCAAGAACTGATTGATAATATTCTAGGCTTGGAGGCTATGGAGTAACGGAACAGCATTAGACCTTGTTGATCCAGTTATTATAGATAACTGCCAGAGGAGTGAAGTAGTTAGATGCATCCATATTGGTCTTTTATGTGTTCAAAACGATCCTGTTCAGCGTCCGACAGTGTCAACCATTTGTGTGATGCTCACTAGTAATAGTATTACTTTACCAATGCCTCAACAACCAGGGTATTTCATTCAACATAGACCTGAGAAGGACCCGCTTGATACAGATCAATCTACTTCGACCAAGACAGTTCCAGTTTCTATTGACGATGCATCGTTCTCTGATTTATATCCTCCTTCATGTTTAGATTAATTGGCATTACTGAATTCAAGTTTAAGCATATGTTCGTAACATATGTTAGTCCTGATTACTGTTTAGTTTTGTTTTGATTTGTTACAACCATTTGTAATTTGGTTTGACTTTTAGTTAAAATATAACCCAAAAATCAAAATATATCATTGTTAAATATAAATATAATTATTAAATAAAATCTATGATGATCTATTTTTTATGGACTTTATTGTGATCTATTCAAAAGCTCCCATGCATGCAATGCATGAGAAGGAAATTACTTGAATGGAAATTTGGAAACTATCCAACACGTCAAAGTTTTTCTCTTCCTTTTCTTTTTGTTGGTGCAAACCTAATAAATTAATACAATTTCTTGAAATTCAAAGTTTATTACACGACGAGTAACATCAACTTTATTTGCAAAGAAAAGAGAATTTAAACTTTTATGTCAATAAGACAGGCACCGTGAGTCCGTGACTTACGTAACACACAAGTTACAAACGAACAGTTTTAAGTTTATACAGTAATTTCGCAACCATAATTCATGAATCAGTTTTCTATCCTTCATCATTGTTCCTGAACCAATCAACACGCACAGTGGAAAGGTCGACCTCTAAAGATAGTCTTTTACGTGATTGTACGTGATTGTTGTAAACAAAAATGACAATTTTAATCCAAAAACAAAAAAGTTTACTTTGACTTATTGACTTTGGTTGACTTATCGTCGTCTACTTCACGTTAGAGAGAGTTTGAGACAAGCACACTATTCATTCAATAAATGAGAGCTCCCTTATGTGAAGCTCATCAAATCTCAGAGGAACTCGAACCATGTCTTCTTCTTTCATATCGCTTTTCCTTTTCTCATTCCTCACTATCTTCAGAGCTTCTGCTCAAAATCCTGGTTACCTATATCATAATTGTACAAATACGACAACTTACACAAGTAACAGCACTTACTTAACCAATCTCAGAACCGTTTTGTCCTCTCTGTCTTCCCGTAACGCCCCTTACTCCACCGGATTCCAAAACGTCACGGCTGGACAATCCCCCGACAGGGTAACCGGACTTTTCCTCTGCCGTGGAGACTTATCGCCAGAAGTTTGTCGTCGCTGCGTCACCTTTGCTGTCAACGACACCTTAGGTCGGTGTCCGAAAGAGAGAGAGGTCGTGATCTATTATGATGAGTGTATGCTCAGATACTCTCCGAAGAGTATCCTATCGACCCTTACGTACGAAGGAGGATATATCATTATGAAATCTAATAAGATTTCTTCTATTCAAAATCAAAAAGACGGGTTCATGAGTTTTGTGTCGTCCGCTACGAGGAAAGCTTCCATTGAAGCAGCCAACAGTGAAAGAAAGTTCTATATGCTAAAGACCGGGTTGACAGCATTCCAGACTTTGTACGGGCTGCTTCAGTGCACTCCTGATCTTAAAAGAAAAGACTGCAGGAGCTGTTTGCAAAGTTGCATCAATGGAATGGATCTTATCAGAACTGGAGGAAGACTTTTTTGGCCGAGTTGTGGTGTAAGGTATGAACTTTATCCGTTCTACAACGAGAGCGCCATTGAAACAATAGCACCAGCACCAGCACCATCATCACCACCACCACCACCGCTAGAGTTGTTGGTGTCTACTCCTCCGACGAAATCTCCTTCATTACGTGGTGAACTCTTTCTCCTTCCTCTGTTTTTTACCCTGTTTTCTTGAAATTAGTAAAGACCAATAGGGAAAGTATGATCCTTTTTATTGATTTTATACTTTTTTTTTATACTTCTTACATGATCTGATCTTTAAAACACAGGGAAAGGTATGGATTCAAAAGTGTTAGTGGTAGCCATTGTTCTGCCTATTATGTTAGTGGTTGCTCTGCTCGCCATAGCTGGTTATTGTTTCCTTGCCAAAAGGAATAAGAAGACTTTTGAAACAGCACCTGCATCTGCATCTGAGGGTAAAGATTTAATAAACAATCTTAATTGGATTTGATAATTTCATTGATAAGCCTCCTTTTTGATTCAAGAAGACATTTATTGTGCAGTAGGAGATGATATAAGAATGGCAGACTCACTACAGCTCGATTATAGAACAATCCAAATTGCAACAAATGATTTTGCAGTAAGAAATAAGATTGGTCAAGGTGGATTTGGTGAGGTTTACAAGGTACAATATATTATTACTGATTCCTTGCACCTGAGGATGAGTTCTTTTTATTGATAGTTTCTATCGACAATAACGAGATGATGCTGATTAAAAATTTTTAAACGGATAGGGTACATTTTCAAATGGGAAAGAAGTTGCGGTGAAGAGACTGTCGATAAACTCAAGACAAGGTGAAACAGAGTTCAAGACCGAGGTTGTTGTAGTTGCAAAGCTTCAGCACAGAAATTTGGTTAGGCTTCTCGGGTTTTCGCTACAAGGAGAAGAAAGGATATTGGTATACGAGTATATGCCCAACAAAAGTCTTGATTATTTACTCTTTGGTGAGTTGCATTAATAGCTTTGTTTGAATGATTCTTTACCCATTCTTGAAACTTGGGGTTACTTATCTTATTTATCTGTAACTAATGGATGTGCAGACCCTACAGAGAAAGTTCAGCTGAACTGGACTCAACGATACAAGATCATTGGAGGAATTGCTCGAGGGATTCTATATCTTCATGAAGATTCACGGCTCACAATTATACACCGTGACCTTAAAGCGAGTAACATTCTCATAGATGCGGATATGAATCCAAAAATTGCAGATTTTGGAATGGCTAGGATATTTGGATGGGACCAAACCCAGGATAACACAAGCAGAATAGTTGGTACCTAGTAAGTCTTCCACTTTACGTGTCATAAGCTGAATATAAATATGCCAACATAGACTAAAGCTTTTGTTATGGATTCCAGCGGTTACATGTCTCCTGAATATGCAATGCATGGCCAATTCTCTATGAAATCTGATGTCTATAGCTTCGGCGTGTTAGTTCTTGAGATTATAAGTGGTAGGAAGAATAACAGCTTCGGCGAGCCAGACGGTGCACAAGACTTACTCACACATGTATGTTTTAAGGCTATCAATATTTACCACTCCTACATTACACTAAGAAATGTTACCTAGACTGATTGGTTGATTTTTTAGGCTTGGACGCTCTGGAATAACAGATCAGCATTATCCCTAGTAGATCCACTTATAGTAGATAATTGCCAGAACAGTGAAGTGGTTCGATGCATCCATATCGGTCTTTTATGTGTTCAAGAAGATCCTGTAAAGCGTCCAACAATATCGACCATTTTCATGATGCTCACTAGTAATACTGTGACTTTACCAGTGCCTCGACAACCAGGATTTTTCATTCAAGGTAGACTCAAAAAGGACCCGCTTGATTCAGATCAATCTACCACGGAAAAGTCTCTTCCAGGGTCTATTGACGATGCATCGATCACTGATTTATATCCTCGCTAAATATGATGTTAACCTTCAGGCTTGAAGCATATATTTACATATTTCTAGACTTGATCAAACCTTACATGGTTTGTTTTAATTCAAAACTGGGAGATTAGTGAGGTGTTTCACAAAGGTTTACACGATTTAAAACATTTCCAAGGCTTATAACGTTAAACTAGCACATCTTAATGTATTGACTTGCTCAACACAGAAGAACGTTACATAATTGAACGTTACATTCGTCGTGTTCACCAAGAGAGTAGCGTTTGATGTGAATAGGTCAAGAAAATATTCAGGAGATCGAATCAAAGCGTTCACTTGTCATACCGTATTGACAGCAAAGATGAAACAGACAAACAGTCACCGACTCCACTGCTGGCTTCTGGGGAGAGCTGAGACGTCTCTTTAGCTAAATTTGTTTTGTTAAATAGCAATTTCTATTAAGCCCTTGAACTAAATTTTTGTTTTGTTGGCTAAATTAATCTCGTGGGCATAATCAGGTATTTAGACGGTCTTCTTTCTGTTAGATTCAACATTTTTGGTATATATCCAAAATATCATTTTGGATTTTAGATGCTTTGAATGGAGACCTAAAGCAGTCGGAAGAAAATCAGCCCTACTACCTTATCTTTTTCTCATAAAAACTACTGTATTCACTAGAAAGTTTTTCAACTTGTCTCTTGTCAACAAGAAAAAATATCCATATATTTTATTTTAAAGTAATAATCAACTACAGTAAAGAAAAAATGATCAAATTGTTTATACCTAATTTTTCATTAATTAAACATAAGATCACAAGAATAAACTAATATTCGTAACCAACTCAAAACCATTCAATGAACAGGAGATCGACGTTATGAAAAAGACTTCAGCTCTGGTTTCAATGTAGGAGTTAAAAAAAAAAAAAAATCTTGATCGTTTTATCATTTTTTGTTTATGTTCAAAAGCTTTTAAACTATCCAATACACTAGTTGTAACAACGCTGTTTTTTCTTCGAATATAGTTTAACATTCAATTCAAAAAAAAAAAAAAACCAATATTGTTAATTTTCTACACAAATTTATAAATCTGTATGATAAAACATAACATAACACTTTAATACTCTTCAAGCGTATTACAAACTCATAACAGTTCATCAAATTTATATATTATAAGATCTAAAAAATTACCAAAATCAAATAGCATAAAATGATGTCTATGTACAACACGGATTCTTATAAAGTACACACCGTGTTTGTTGGATTTACTGGATTTATCGAATTTTTATGGTGTTTCTGATTTTAAAAATAGTAGATATTGATATTAAACTCAAACGGATTAGTAACCGTATTACCGGGCATTTTTTCCGTATCACCGGGTTTACCTGATCAACTGCGGATTTGAATACAATGAGGACACGTTTAAATATTTGTTTTAATATAGGGAAAAACAGAAACTTAAATATTTGTTGAGAGACTCGACATCAAAATAATTGATTAACAAATGAATCAATTCTGTTAGTTAGAATTTTGAAACGGAATCTTATGAGTTATTTCGTCTGAAATTTCCATTTTGTTAGAAAAAAAAAAAAGATAGATTGACGAATTTACATTTTGTCACAATTTTCTTTTCGCATTCTTTATTCTTTATGTTACTTCGTCTAAATTTTCTTTTTGACTTAGGCCATCTCCAGTGGAGAACTTTAAGGAGTACTTTAAACACAATCAATTAATAAAAAATAACAAAATCAAAGAAAGAGAGAGGTACCGTTACTTAAATTGGTACTACCAGCACCGGTACTTACATAAAATAGAACAGATGTCAAACTTTCAGCAATTAAAATTAAAAAATAAATAAATAAAATAAAATAATATTTTTTATTTTTTTTAAGTACCACTCACGAGTGGAGATGGCCTTAGTCTCATTAACTACAACGTGTTCTTGTGGGTGTCACATGAGACATTCATATTACTGTATCAACCTTTAATTTGTTTACACGCTTGACTCAACAGTAAAAAGAAATATATTGCACATCAGTCAACACAATATAAATATTGATTAAGACCAGAAATAGAAATACTCTAAATTATCAATTACCTAAAAATATTCATAATGTTTTTTTACGGATTTATAACTCCAAAGTTTCAGTTTTATTTAGTATTTTGGGTTTAAGACTTAGTTTAAAAAAAATTATGAGTTATTATTTAAAATTCAAACTTTTGTTTTTAAAATTGAAAGCTTGATTTTAGTTTTATGGTAATTTTGGAGAAAACAAAATTATAGTGCTATTTTTAGAAAAAAGAATTTAGTAGTATTTTAAAGAAATAAAGTAAATGCTACTCCTTCCGTTCTTTGTTATTTGATTTTTTAGAGATTTTTTTCTTACTAAATTAGATGAGTTTTTTTTTCAAATTTTAATACAAAACTGATTAGTTTATACATATTAGAAAAATTGTTTTCATTTGTTTAGGCAGGTATTAAATAATATTTTTATTTAAAAAATCAACCAGAATTATATAAGTTTTTTTTTCGCATATACATACAGACGCACTACTATTCAATTTTAAGGAGGAACAGTGTTTCCCGAGATTGCACTTGTTCTTTGAAAAAAAAAATTGGACAATGGCCGACAACAACAGCAACAGCAAAGAAAACCAAAAATAAATAAATAGAAGAGGCGTTTATCGGTTTACGAAATTAATATCGTCTTTGATCATGCATTCTTACGCCTCTTTGATCTTCCTTCTCTTTTTCTCCTTCCTCACTAGCTTCGGAGCTTATGCTAAAGATCCTAATTTCCTGTACCATTCTTGTCCAAATACGACAACATATTCAAGAAACAGCACTTACTCCACCAATCTCATAGCCCTTTTATCCTCTCTGTCTTCCCGCAACGCTTCATACACCACCGGATTCCAAAACGCCACGGAGGGAAAATCTCCCGACAGGGTCACCGGACTTTTCCTTTGCCGTGGAGATTTCTCGCCAGAAGTTTGTCGTAGCTGCGTCGCCTTTTCAGTCAACCAAACCTTAACTATGTGTCCGGATGCGAGAAGAGCCGTGCTCTATTACGAGGAGTGCATGCTCAGATACTCTGACAACAATATTATGTCGACCCTTTCATTTGGTGGAGGATATATCTTGTTGAACGCCAATAACATTTCATCTAACCTAGAAGACCGGTTCGGAGATTTGGTATCGTCCACGATGAATCAAGCTGCCGTCGAGGCAGCCAGCAGTCCTAGAAAGTTCAATGCGACGAAGGCCAAATGGACCACACTCCAGAGTTTGTACGTACTGGTTCAATGCACTCCTAATCTTAGGAGACAAGACTGCTTGAGTTGTCTGCAATATTCCATCAATGGAATGGCTCTTAACTCAATGGGTGGAAGACTTCTTTATCCTAGTTGTAGTTCAAGGTACGAGCTCTCCCCTTTCTACAACGAAACCTCCGTTAGTACACAGCCACACCAACAAGCATTACCGCCGTTGTTGCCTCCGTCTGCCTCTCCAGTCGCATCTCCTCCTCGATCTGGTGAACTCTTTCTTCTTCCTCTGTTTTTTTACCCTGATTTCTCGTAATTGATTCTAGAGATTTGTTCATATGCCACTATCCAATCTCAAGGAAATCATATTTAATACGCAGGGAAAGGTGGGAATTCGAATATGTTAGTGGTAGCCATTGTGGTGCCTATTATAGTGGCTGTTCTGCTTTTCATTGCTGGTTATTGTTTCCTTGCAAAGAGGGCACATAAGAATTCCGATACTCAACAAGCATTTGATGGTAAAGATTTGTATCATTAACAACCTTTATTTGGTTTGATCATTCTTTTTTTTCCTACTTACGACGACTTTTATTATGCAACAGGGGATGATATAACAACCGAAGAGTCACTGCAACTTGACTATAGAACAATTCAAGCGGCAACGAATAATTATTCAGAAAATAATAAGATTGGTCGAGGAGGATTTGGTGAGGTTTACAAGGTACTAAATATGACTATTTATTGTTTCACTTTACCTGAGTTTGTTCAATTTTTACTGAAACTTACAAACATAATTAAATAATGAGATGATGCTGATAAAAACTGATAGGGTACACTTTCGAATGGGAGCGAAGTTGCTGTAAAGCGACTGTCAAAATCATCAGGACAAGGTGATACGGAGTTCAAGAACGAGGTTGTTGTTGTTGCAAAGCTTCAGCATAGAAATCTGGTACGGCTTCTCGGATTTTCTCTAGAACGAGAAGAAAGGATACTGGTTTACGAGTATGTGCCCAACAAAAGCCTTGATTACTTCCTCTTTGGTCAGTTGCATTTATTGCTTTGTTTCAATGATTCTTTAACCGTTCTTGAAACTTGGACCAAATTGTTTAGATTAAGTATTTAACGTTAACTCATGGATGTCCTCACACAGACCCTACAAAGCAAGCTCAGTTGGACTGGACTCGACGATACAAGATCATTGGGGGAATTGCTAGGGGGATTCTATATCTTCATCAAGATTCACGGCTCACAATCATACACCGTGACCTCAAAGCAAGTAACATTCTCCTGGATAAGGATATGAATCCGAAAATTACTGATTTTGGAATGGCTAGGATCTTTGGATTGGACCAAACCCAAGAGAACACAAGCAGAATAGTTGGTACCTAGTAAGTATTTCTCGTAACTTCTCATTTGATTTTCAGAACACTCTTTTGTTAACATAGTTTTTGTTGTGGGTTACAGTGGTTACATGTCTCCAGAATACGCGATGCATGGCCAATTCTCAATGAAATCTGACGTATATAGCTTCGGGGTGTTAGTTCTTGAGATTATAAGTGGTAAGAAGAATAACAGCTTCTACGGGACAAACGGCACACATGACCTCCTTACATATGTAAGTTGAAGGCAAACAAGTTTATATTCACCTCTCTTACAATAAGTAATGGTTGCAAAGATTGATTGATTTTTGATCCAGGCTTGGAGGCTTTGGAGTAACGGACCAGTGTTAGACCTCGTGGATCCAATGATTGTAGAAAATTGCCAAAAGAGTGAAGTGATTCGATGTATCCATATTGGTCTTTTATGTGTTCAGGAAGACCCGGTAGAGCGTCCAACCATGCCAGCCATTTTCATGATGCTTACTAGTAATACTGTGACTCTACAAGTGCCTCGACAACCAGGTTTTTTCGTTCAGAGTAGACTCGAACAAGACCCGCTTGATTCAGATCAATCAACAACGAGCAAGTATGTTTCAGGGTCTGTAAACGATTCTTCGATCACTGATTTATATCCTCGTTGAGTATGATGTTTAGCTCCAAACTAACTCGAACCAATTGGTATTATAAAAACACAAGTGACAACGTTTTTATCAGTAGAATTAAACGCAAACATTTACGTACTATTGTCTCACGCCATGTGTCTGATTTAATAATGGGTGGTTGAAGATTGCTAATTGCAGTCAAAGTTTTCGATTTGGTTTGTTATTATATATTAAGGATTTGGTTTGTTATTTTGTCTTCTACCTATCGAATAACTTATGTTTTCGTTCAGTTTTTATTAATCATATTCAGTACGGTCCAAATTCAAATTCAGATTCCTGTTTGAATTGGCATTTTTGAAATAATGACACTTTTTAACTAATGCAATAGATTTATGTGAGTGGTCAACCCAATTAATTTTTTTAACGATGGAGGATAATTGGGTTGAATAGTATGCGATTTGTTGGAAATTGTCGTAGTCTCTTGTATTTTTGTTAAAGTCTCTCAAACGAGAGACGTCTCTTGTATTTTTGTTAAAGTCTCTCAAACGAGAGACGTCTCTCTCCTCTCTCTTCTCTTTTCAATTTTTTTTCTTTTTTTCAAGTGGCAAGAGTTTGTGTGAGATACTACCGATGCTGCTGCTCTAAGATTTCCCATTGAAAATGGTCTAAAGGGCTAGATTTTTCTTCAATCTTCATTCCCTTGTTTTTTTTGTATGATCTATCACTGTTCTCAATAATGAAATCATTTCAACATCAATATACTTTAAAAATAACAAGAAAAAAAGAACGAAACTGAAATTCTTATGCCTAACCACTATTTACTAGTTTGAGGTATATTTCTCAGCAAACTTATGTCCTCGGATATGTGAATATTAGATAATTAAGACTTTAGTGTAATCGTGTAAATCTTATGACCTAGTCACACTACTGTATCCACTCTATATATTTGTGTAATCTTCTCTCAATAATTATTAAGCTTTCTTTTCTACCACTATGGATTTCCTTTATGTCATTTTCTGAGTCACATTTGATAACTCAACATTATTATGACCTTATATGACTTTTGGCATTTGACGACAAAAAATAATAATAATAATAATATGACTTTTGGCATTTGACGACAAAAAAAAAGAGACTTTTGGCATTTATATTGACACGTTTTTTCATGTTATCTGTTTGAAGAATTCAACGTTAGAAGTTTCTAAGAAACTTCAACTTTGCTATTGAACTTTTAAGAAAGGGACAGATGTGTGAATAATTCTGAGACAGAAATTCCAAAAATTGTTATTGATTTTGTTATATTTTTTTTCCATAAATTTTCCTATAATTTCTAAGAAAAAATGAAACAGAGGAATTCCTACTCAATCCTCTGTTCTATCCTCATAAGCTTCAGTGTTGCTTCAGTTTCAGCACAAGCACAAGAACAATGCATGAACAATGGGAACTACGGATCCAACAGTACGATGGAAGCAAATCTCGGACTAATACTCTCTTCTCTTCCTCTCAATGTCACGGCTAGAGACAGCTTCTTCTACAACGGTTCCATTGGACAAGAACCGAACCGTATCTACGCAACTGGGATGTGCATCCAAGGATCAACTTCAGAAGAGTGTTCTGATTGTATCAAGACCGCTTCTGACGGTTTGATACGGAGTTGTCCTAACCAAATACAAGCGTATTCATGGGCAGATGAACCAACGCTTTGCCATGTGCACTACTCCGACACTTCTTTCTTCGGATCTGCTGATCTAGATCCGCGTAATTTGGTCTACAACACTAGAGATATCAGGTCAAATTTAACAGAGTTCACGGCAATATTGGAGGACTTAGTTGTTAGTATGATTGCTGCAACATCCACAGCAAAAAGCACACCATCGTCTAGCAATAACTATTACACAGCTGATGGTGCAGCCTTGACAGCTTCCCAGAATATTTACGCACTGATGCAATGCACGCCGGATCTTTCCTCTACTGATTGTGCTAAATGTCTTCGACACCCGTCATGTTGTGGTCAGACGCAAGGAGGAGTCATTATGCGGTCAAGCTGCTATTTCCGTTGGGATTTATATAAATTCTCTAAGGCTTTTGACAATATTACGTTGCTACCTCCTTCTAGAGGCGACCGAGTTAACACAACAGACAATGGTAAGTCCTTGCAAAGCTATGAGACTTTTAACAAGAACCTGTCCAAGGATTCGAATGTTATATATCACTTTCCGCAGGTAGTGGAAAAAACTCAACAAGATCTATCGTGGCAATTGTTGTTCCCATTTTAGCAGTCGTCTTTATCATTGTAATCTTGGTACTACTTGCTCGTCGCTCTGCTATGCTTTGTTGGAGGAGAAAACCATATCAAGAATTAGATCTTTATCAATGTGAGTATGCTTTTCTTTGGCCTCTTAGCTTTTAGCAGATATATAAGTAGTCTATGGAACCAATTAAGTCCGTTTATTACAACTGAAGCTGGTATTACAACTGCACGTTCTCTGCAAATCAAATTTAAGACAATCGAAGCTGCGACAAATAAATTTTCAGAGAGTAACAAAATTGGTCAAGGTGGATTTGGAGAAGTTTTCAAGGTATCAATTTTTCAGCTACTTGATTCATTACTTCTCTCGAAAAAGCTTGGAATTACTTAGTGTAGTTATTTGTAGGGTATATTGCCTAATGGAACAGAAGTTGCAGTGAAGAGGCTATCAAAATCATCAGCACAAGGTGGACAAGAGTTCAAGAATGAGGTTGTTGTTGTTGCAAAACTTCAGCATAGGAATCTTGTTAGGCTTCACGGGTTTTGTCTTGAAGGAGAAGAAAAGATACTTGTTTACGAGTTTGTCCCCAACAAGAGCCTCGATTACTTCCTCTTTGGTACATGGAACTAGGGGTTTAATGAATTTTATATGATTGAAATGAATATAAAGGTGGCTATAACTACTTGTGTATATACAGACCCTACAAAACAAGTGCTGTTAGACTGGACAAAACGATACAACATCATCAAGGGAATCACTAGAGGAATTTTATATCTTCATGAAGATTCAAGACTCACAATTATACATCGTGATCTCAAAGCAAGCAATATTCTCCTAGATGCTGATATGAACCCGAAGATTGCTGATTTTGGAATGGCGAGAATTTTTGGGATGGACCAAACTGGGGCTAATACAAATAGAATAGTTGGAACACGGTATATACGTTCTAAATATGCTTTATTTTCTAAAGCTTCAAATATATTTTCTAAGCGAGTATACTTACTGTTTATTGTGTTTACTCCTTTAGCGGTTACATGCCCCCAGAATATGTGATGCAAGGTCAATTCTCAACGAGGTCAGACGTCTATAGTTTTGGAGTCTTAATTCTTGAGATTATAGGTGGTCAAAAGAACCTATTTGTCCACCAGTCCGACACTACAATTGAGAATTTGGTCACATACGTGAGTGCCAAGAAGAACTAGATTTTTTTGGTTGATAATCAAATGATCTTATGTAATTGTGAGTCTTTAGTTGATGTGATTAAACTATTTTACAGGCTTGGAGGTTGTGGAGAGACGGAACACCGTTAGAGCTTGTGGATCCAACAATTTCAGAGAAATGTCATACGGAAGAAGTGACAAGATGCATCCACATTGCGTTGCTATGTGTTCAACACGATCCTATAGATCGTCCAAACTTGTCGACAATCAACATGATGCTCACTAGAAACTCCCTCAATTTACCTGTTCCTCGTCCACCTGGATTCTTCTTTCCTAATAGACACAACCAAGAACAAGCTATTGAGAGCTTTGAGTCGAGCCAGTCTACGATCAGGACGAATTCCCTAACTATCAATACTGTAACCCTCACAGATCTTGATCCTCGTTGAAGATCATTGGCACTATATATGTCAGAAACTATGTTTCAAGTGTTTCAGCTAAATCTGTAATGTCTTTTTTCTAACAGTTAATGTATAAACTGGGTTGTTGACATGGTTGGACGGTCTTCAGCTTCTTCTTGAACACATAACAAAGCGATATGGATGCATCTAGTAATGTCGTTTACTTGATAGTTCTCTTGAAAAGATGGATCCACGAGCTCTAGTGGTGATCCATTGCTCCATAGTCTCCAAGTCTAGCAAACATTTTAATAATTAATATATTGGTCATTTGTTAAACCATTTGTAGTTTGGTTTGATTTTCAATTAAAGAATAATTAATTTAGTCTCGCTATCGACATAACTACCGGTAAAAAATTCGGTACCTATGTAAGAATGAAAATGAGATAGGTTGAGAGAACTTAGAGTATTGGCATTACAGTTTGGTCAACTAAAAAAATTTAGCAATTCATAAATTTGTAACTTTGGAGTTCATATCTTTGTCTTAGTGAATCTTGATGAAGATATAGAATCGCTATCGCAATGCCTCCTATGATACTGAACCATTTTATTTGGAAAACAGAGGAAAAACAGAGTATTGTGGGAAAGTATTTATAATGTGTTGAAATAAATAATCTTTCATACCATCTTAACTAGTCTTCGGCTTCTAGACTACTCAGTTTACCCCTTGATTTACACATCTCTTACATAGACTAACTTCGGCTGAAACTAAAATTAAACCGGTTTGAAATAAATTGGTTTCATGGAAGTAAATTACTTCACGATTTACACTAATGTTCCTCCTTTCTGTAATTTCATATATAATAATAAACGAAATGAGACTTCGTTACCAAAAAAGAAAAATTATATACCGAAGGGATAATAATTGTGAAGCAGTTATTGCATCTTTATTTGATAGTGTTGCTCTAAATTTTTCAATCAATCGATAGACGAATTTTCAAATATGTTGCCTCTTTTCGCTTTCTTCTATGTTATTTGGTCCCAATATATTTGGCTTTTCTCGTTATGAGATTATACAACGTGTACTTCTTGGTGCCACATGACTCGTTCATATGATTGCAACGCTATATGTACAAGTCGCAGCTTGTTGACGACGCTTGACTCAAGTAGAACCGCAGATGAGTCAACTCTATAGACTTTGATTAAGACACAAGGACCAATGGGTCATGGACAACTTGCAAAGGAAATTTATTTGACACAGAGGTGTTGATGTACGTAAGTATATATATGCGTTATATGACACACACATTTGCTTGCTATCCTAACCAAAAACCATATCTGTACGTATGATCTTGAAAATGAAACTGATGAATCTTTTGCCACTCTTTTGGTTTCTCCTTGTAGGCTTTCCTGTTGTGTTTGCACCATGCGGGAAAACAGGTTTCTTTAAACCAAATCAGCAGTATGACAAGAACCGTCGCCTTCTCCTCTCTTCTCTCCCCTCTAATGTCTCAGCTCGAGGCGGCTTCTACAATGCTTCGGTTGGACAAGGACCCGATAGGGTGTATGCAGTGGGGATGTGTATCCAAGGTGCTGAACCAAAGGTTTGTTCAAACTGTATCGACCTTGCATCTAATGAGGTGATTGAGACATGTCCCAACCAGACAGAAGGCCTCGTTTGGCCTGAAAATGGGATTCTTTGTATGGTACGTTACTCCAACCGTTCATTTTTTGGATCACTTGAGATAATACCAAGGTATATCCTGTACAACACTGAACCAATTAGATCCAATATTACAATGTTTGATGGATTGTGGGAGAGCTTAACAAGTCGTATGATAGCTAGAGCTACTTCATCATCATCTGAACGCAAGTACTACGCTGCTGAAGCAGTTCCGTTGACGTCCGTTCAGAACATATACGCATTAATGCAATGCACTCCGATCATATCTTTAAGGGATTGCAACATCTGCTTAAATCAAAGTGTCAGAGACTATAAAAAATGTTGCCATGGGTATCAAGGTGGCATTGTTTTTCGTACCAGCTGCGTTTTTAGGTGGGATTTGTATCCCTTTTCTCAGGCTTTCAACCTTACTTTCGCACCTCCACCTCAACCCCCTAATTCTCTCTTACCTCCACAAAAACAGAGGAAAAACAGAACACAAAGAGGTAAGTTGACTACTATTGTCCCATAATTTAAAGAAAAGCATTAGCTTATGTTTCTTGGTATAAACCATCGCCTGCTATTTGTGACAGGTGACGACTCAATATCAGCAGGAATCATCGTGGCAATTGTTGTTCCCATCGTCATCATCTTCTTTGTACTACTTGCTCTAGCATTTTTTATTTGCAAGAGGAGAAGGTCAGACCAAGCTCTAACTCGCCAAGGTGAGTTGTTTTGTGTTTTGTTCATTTTGGTACTATTTAGGTCTGATTTGTGAAAGTACAACTGAAAAATGGATTATAGAAGAAATGGTTTTAGTTCCACATTTCAGTTGTTGTCTTGCAAATATTATGAGGCGCACATTGTTTAAGATGTAAGGAAAAAAACAACAGTGATACTACTTCACCGGAGATGTGTTTATTCTGTTACAACTACCAGTATTATAACTCTGCACATCCTTTTTTGTAGAATATACTCTTGACATCACAGAGACAAACTCACTGCAATTCGATTTCAAGACCATTGAAGCTGCAACAGATCAATTCTCAGAGAAAAATGTAATTGGTGAAGGTGGATTTGGAGAAGTTTTCAAGGTATGGTTGATTTGACACAGCCTAGTTTCTTATTTTGGAAGGAAGTTTTAGGGGATCAAGATATAGTGTGTTGACGTTTCATGTTCATTACATGTAGGCTGTTCTAAATGGGACGGAAGTTGCTATTAAGAGGCTGTCAAAAGCCTCAGGACAAGGTGCAAGAGAGTTCAAGAATGAGGCTGTTCTGGTGGCAAAGCTTCAGCATAGAAATTTAGTTAGGCTTCTTGGATTTTGTGTTGAAGGAGAAGAAAAGATACTTATTTATGAGTTTGTGGCAAACAAAAGCCTTAATTACTTCCTCTTTGGTCAGTCGAATTTAATAGGTCTTGCTCTGAAAATTCTAGCTGGATCAGAAGTTATAGCTAATGTTGAATTTGTTTGATATGCCCGCAGACCTTTCAAAACATAAACAATTGGATTGGACAACACGATACAAGATCATCGAGGGGATTGCTCGAGGAATACTTTACCTTCATCAAGACTCACGGCTCACAATCATACACCGTGACCTCAAAGCAAGTAACATTCTCTTAGATGCTGATATGAACCCAAAGATTGCAGATTTTGGAATGGCAAGGATTATGGGAATGGACCAAACTCAGTGTGATACTAGCAGGATTGTTGGAACATAGTAAACACTGTTTCCCTTATAGCCTTTTTCATAATCATTTTTGTTGTCTGTAATCTTAAATTTCTCTCTCTGTTTTTTATTGTCTCAGTGGTTACATGGCTCCTGAGTATGCTATGCATGGCCATTTCTCGATGAAATCAGATGTCTATAGCTTTGGAGTCATAGTTCTTGAAATTATAAGCGGGAAGAGGAATAGCAGCTTTTTTCAGCCGGACGGTAATACTAGCAGCTTGGTCGCACATGTGAGTATTTTTTTTTCTTTTTTTTCTTTCTAATGAATAAGACTTGTGAGTACTCATTCATTGTATGATAATTACTTTAGGCCTGGGAACTCTGGAGAAATGGGTCACCATTAGAAATCATTGATCCGTCTATTGAGGAGAGCTATCAGAGTAACGAAGTTATAAGATGCATCCATATCGCGTTGTTATGTGTTCAGAAAGATCATGCAGATCGCCCGGGAATGAGTACAGTCATGATGATGCTCACCAGTAACACAATCACTTTACCAGTCCCTAGAGAACCTGGATTTTTCTTCAAAAGTGAAAACAATCCAGATTGTTCTTTCGTTTGGTCAGTCGATGATGCTTCGATCACTCATTTAGAACCTCGTTGAAGAACCAACATCTCCATCTTATATGTATCCAAGTTCGAGGCAAATGTTACGTTGGTAATATCATGTTAACTGCCATCTTCGTAATACTGTATACTTTGATTTCTTTATAATGGATCAAACATAATTTGTTTCACTTTACAATATTTGATTTATACAATTATTACCTAGTAGTTTATGCATTAGAACAAAGTCTATGTACTCTTGTAACGCAGAGCTAGTATTAGTAAATCATCCAAATCATATGTTGATTACGTCCGGTCCAAGTTTTCAGATATATCATATGTATTTCTTGTTACAAATAGCATAGCATAGATTTTATAAGCCCATTTACAATAGCATATATATAATATTACAACGAAATAAGTTTCAAACTAATATCCAATACCACCAGTTGATTTACGCATGAAGATAAACATGTCATTTTCAACGAGGATATAGATCGGTGATCGTGGAGTCGTCAACAGACCAAGGAACAGATCTGCTTTTAAAAGATTGTTCTGAATTAATCAGGCCTTCTTTGGATCTACTCTGAAAGAAAAGCCCTGGTTCCTTAGGCACCGGTAAAGTCACGGTGTTACTAGTGAGCATTAGAACGATGGCTGATAAGGTTGGACGGTCTACAGGATCTTCTTGAACACATAAAAGACCGATATGGATACATCTAACCAACTCATCCCTTTGGCAATTATGTATAATAACCGGATCCACAAGGTCTAACGGTGTCCCATTTCTCCAAAGCCTCCAAGCCTAGAATATTAGCCAATCATTCAATACTTAAATTTTTTTTTGTAAGAGAAGTGATATGAAACTCGACTAACTCTAAACTTACATATGAGAGCAAGTCATGTGCGCCATCTGTTTGGTAGAAGCTACTATTCTTCTTGCCACTTATTATCTCAAGTACTGACACTCCAAAGCTATATACATCCGATTTTATCGAATACTGACCTTGCATCGCATACTCTGGAGCCATGTACCCACTGAAACACAAAAAAATTGAAGTATTTGGAAAAAAATGTCCATCAAACATATATGTGGAGTGAAGGGGAAGACATACTAGGTTCCAACTATCCTGTTTGTGTTCTCTGCGGAGTGGTCCATTCCAAATATCCTTGCCATTCCAAAATCAGCGATTTTTGGATTCATATCTGCGTCTAGGAGAATGTTACTCGCTTTGAGGTCACGGTGTATGATTGTGAGCTGTGAATCTTGATGGAGATATAGAATTCCTCTAGCAATTCCTCCAATAATCTTGTAACGTCGAGTCCAGTCCAGCTCACCTTGCTTTGAAGGATCTGTGCACGTTCATATATTACCATTACTTCTACATATCTGAAACCACCAGCTTCCAAGAAATGGCTAGAAAACCATTGAAACAAAGCATTGAATGATACTGACCGAACAGGAAGCTATCGAGGCTTTTGTTGGGCACAAACTCGTAGACTAGTATTCTTTCTTCTCCTTCTAAACAAAACCCGAGAAGCCTAACCAGATTTCTATGCTGAAGCTTTGCAACCACTACAACTTCGTTCTTAAACTCTACTTCCCCTTGTCCTGATGTTTTCGACAGTCTCTTCACCGCAACTACAGTCCCATTTGAAAAAGTACCCTACCATTTCATTAGCATCCTCATTAGTTAAAAAAATGTGATGGCACAAGTTTCATGAAAAAAACACCCTATCTCAGGTGCTAACTAAGGAACTAATATCAATAGTACCTTGTAAACCTCGCCAAATCCACCTCGACCAATCTTGTTACTCTCTGAAAAACCATTGGTTGCAGCTTGAATTGTTTTGTAGTCAAGTTTCAGCGAGTCTGCGGTTGCTCCTTCATCTCCTTTTGCACAATGGAAAGTGTTTGTAAGATTAAGAAAATGCTGAGCATTGACCTTCAGCGAGACCCAACATAGATAATTCAACATATGAATCTTTACCATCAAATGCAGGCGCCTTATGATGAGCCTTCTTTGAAATAAAACGATAACAAGCTATGAGAAGTAGAACAACCACTATAGTAGACGCAACAATTGGTAAGACTAGTAACTTTGATTTCCCACCTTTCCCTGCTTTTCAAAGATAAAAATAGTGTCAGACAGAAGTAGAAAAAATCTAAAACCAATAAAAGGACAAAACTTGATCATACTATGATATAAAAACAGAGGAAGAAGAGAGAGCTCTGACTAGGTAGTGGAGGAGCTGAAACTGGCGGTGGTGGAGGTCTAACGGCGGTTTCGTTGTAGAATGGGCTAATATCGAATCTGGAACTACAACTCGGAAAAAGACTCCTTCCGCCAAGTTTGTTAGTGGCTAATTGATTGGTGGCTTTTTGCAGACAAGTGTAACAGTCTTGTGTTGTCAGATCGGGAGTGCACTGAACCAATCCGTACACAGTTTGGGATGCTGTGATATTGGCTTTTCTCGCATCAAATTTTCTAGAACTTACCGCGGCATAGCTGGCGGCTTGGTTCATGGTGAGTAGCAACACCTTGTTGAATAGTTGGAATTGGTTAGATGGAACATCCTTGTTGCTACTAGTGGACAGTGCACCGAGACCAACACCGTCTAGTGACACGGTGGAAAGAATATTCCGGTCAGAGTATCTGAGCATACACTCATCGTAATAGAGCACGCCTTCTCTCTGATTTGGACACAGAGTTAAGGATTCGTTTATGGAAAAAGTGACGCAGCTACGGCAAACTTCAGGGGATAAGTCTCCACGGCAGAGGAAAAGTCCGGTGACTTTGTCGGGTTCTTGTCCAGCCGTTGCGTTTTGGAATCCGGTGGTGTAAGAGGCGTTGCGGGAAGAGAGAGAGGACCAAAGGGTTTTGAGATTGGTGAAGTAAGTGCTGTTTCTAGTGAAAGTTCTCTCATCCCGACAGGCATGGCCAACATAAGTATGATTTTGAGCCCAAACAGTGGAGCTCGTGAGAGATGAGAAGACAAAAAGGAATATGAAACAGGCGTAAGCAGACATTTCTATTTGGGAAGCTAGCACTTATGAAACGGTTGATTTAGCTTCTATCTATCATTCGACTTTTCAGCTGTATAATACTATTCTAGTTGTTATACCAGCATGTTAAGAAATTTATTGTCTATAAATACAATATGAATAAATTTATAGACGATCTACAGTTTCTAATGAAGTAATGATATTTTCAAATCTTTCCAACAACGTAAAATTATCTCAATAACCATATGATGCTAATTGTACAAATTTTGGTAGCTCGTTTAGGACATTTCGTTTGGACTTTAGGATATAATATCATTATGCATAATTAAAAATTTTGATGTATGGTTCTATGTTTTTTTTTGTTTTTTGTTTTTTGTTTTTTTTTCTTGGGAGTTGATGCATGCACTAGCCCGTTTGACCACCTTTTGATTTCATAAGAGTAAGTTACTACTTACTCTATTTGTTAGTTGTTACATTTATGTTCTTCATTGTTGTATCTGAGTGTATAATTTGGAGACAGTGCTATTCCAAAAATAAAATAAAAA
Source organism: Capsella rubella (assembly GCF_000375325.1). Lineage (NCBI taxonomy): Eukaryota > Viridiplantae > Streptophyta > Magnoliopsida > Brassicales > Brassicaceae > Capsella > Capsella rubella. The sequence continues at coordinate 6,757,243 of NW_006238917.1, read as the reverse complement.
GGAGATTTTTGTAATAAGGAGATAAGAATTGTGAAGCAGCTAATGAGTCTTTCTGCTCTGTCTTCGTCTTTGATAATGTTGCTCTGCTTTATCTAAATTGACTAATTTTCCATTTGGTATGAATTTTTATGACTTCTCTCATACAAAATCCTTTCAATCTCTGCGTATGATATTCTGTAACGTGTATTTGTGAGTGCCACATGATCCATTCAAATAATTGCAACAATCTTTGTACCAGTACCAGCTTGAGTCAACCCAGTAAACGTTGATGAAGACACAAGGACCAACGTGTCATGGACAACTTGCAGTGGCAATATGTTGACAAAGAGGAATTGATGGACAGAAATATACATATACACATACATACACAATTGCTTCCTGTCCTAACACAAACCGCATCTGTATAATCTTGAAAATGAAACTGAAGAATCTTTTGCCACTTTTCTGGTTTTTCCTTGTTGGCTTTCCTGTTGTGTATGCACCATGCGGGAAAACAGGTTTCTTTAAACCAAATCAGCAGTATGACAAGAACCGTAGCCTTCTCCTCTCTTCTCTAGCTTCTAACGTCTCAGCTCGAGGCGGCTTCTACAATGCTTCGGTTGGACAAGGACCCGATATGGTGTATGCAGTGGGGATGTGCATCCAAGGTGCTGAACCAAAGGTTTGTTCAAACTGTATCGACCTTGCTTCTAATGAGGTGATTGAGACATGTCCCAACCAGACAGAAGGCCTCGTGTGGCCTGAAAATGGGATTCTTTGTATGGTACGTTACTCCAACCGTTCGTTTTTTGGATCACTTGAGATGCAACCAAAGTATATCCTGTACAATACTGGAGATATCAAATATAGATCTAATTTAACAAAGTTCGATACATTGTGGGAGGGCTTAACAAGTCGTATGATAGCTAGAGCTACTTCATCGTCATCTGAACAAAAGTACTATGCCGCTGAAGCAGTACCTTTGTCATCAATCCAGAATATATACGCATTAATGCAATGCACTCCATCTATATCTTTAAGAGATTGCAACATTTGTCTAAGTCAAAGTGTCAGAGACTATCAATTATGCTGTCATGGGAAGCAAGGTGGAATTGTTTACCGTCCCAGCTGTGTTTTCAGATGGGAAATTTATCCCTTTTCTCAGGCTTTTAACCTTTCTTTGACACCGTTAGCTCAACCCCCGACATCTCTCCCGCCTTCGGTAGGCCACAGGACCAACACAGTCAAGAGAGGTAAGTTGTCTGGATGTTGCCCCATGATTTAAAGATGGCTTGAAACATATCTAACCACTAGATGAATTATGTTTCTTGTTTCAACTGTCGCCTCTATCCGGGCTTGTGCAGGAATAATTGTGGCAATCGTTGTTCCCATCATTATCATCTTCTTGGTATTACTTGTTCTAGCACTTTTTACGCACAAGATCAGAAAGTCTAAACAGAAAGGAGTTTTCTTGAAGAGCTGAGCCGATCCAGACAGTTCTTTTCATTGCTCAGTGGATGATGCCTCGATCCCATGACAATATTATTTATGTAACATCATGTTAATTCTGTTCTGTCGTTATATGTTGTTAAATCATATTTCTCAAGGTTTTTTGAGTAATTTCAGTACTCTTGAAATACAATAATTATAGTTCTGTACTTAACTAAATTTATGTATTAGTATTAACATTTCAAACTAATAATACTTTATTTTAAACTAAACCAATATTAAATATTTGTATAATTTATACCATCACTGGCACTTAAGAAAGTTATGAACAATTAACTAAGAAATTCTTTCTTCACTGTCGATGTTTACTAATCTTTGTAAAGCGTTTTGTCTTCAACGAGGAGTTACATGAGTAACGGAAGCGTCGTCCATGGAATAGAGAACAGACGATCCAGTGGATGGACCTGCTCCTGATACTACTTCTTCATGTTTTCTCCGGAGGAAAAATCCAGGTGGTTGAGGAGTGGCAAGAGCGATTGAACTAGTAGTAAGCATTTGGTTGATTGCTGACATGGTTGGACGGTCTTCAGCTTCTTCTTGAACACATAACAAAGCGATATGGATGCATCTAGTAATGTCGTTTACTTGATAGTTCTCTTGAAAAGATGGATCCACGAGCTCTAGTGGTGATCCATTGCTCCATAGTCTCCAAGTCTAGTAAACATTTTAATAATTAAAATGTTGGTCATTTAAACGAAGCAAGAGATTGGAACTTTTAAGGGTACGGTGTATATACTCACATATGTAACCAAATTCCCAGCACTGTCCTTCATTTGATAGAGACTGTTGTTTTTTCTGCCGCTTATTATTTCAAGAACTAGGACCCCGAAACTGTAGACATCTGATTTCATGGAGAATTGGCCATACATCGCGTATTCTGGAGACATATAGCCACTAAGACAAAACTCAAAACTTGAGTTGATGCATGTTACAAGTCTACAAAGGCAATAAACTAGTATGGGAAAACTTACTAGGTTCCAACTACTCTCTTCGTATTGGCTTCTGTTTGATCCATACCAAAAATTCTCGCCATTCCAAAATCAGCAACTTTTGGATTCATATCATCATCTAAGAGGATGTTACTCGCTTTGAGGTCACGATGTATGATTGTAAGTCTTGAATCTTGATGAAGATAAAGAACACCTCTAGCAATTCCTTTAATGATCTCGTACCGTCTTGTCCACTCAAGTTGGCTTTTCAGTGTAGAGTCTATACCATTGCAATAACAATGTTAACAAACAGTGAATGAAGGGTCCGAATAATGAAAAATATTGTGCTAAAATGTTGTAAAACTGACCAAAGAGGAAGTAATCAAGGCCTTTGTTAGGCACAAACTCGTAGACAAGTATTTTCTCTTCTCTCTCATAACAAAATCCGAGAAGCTTGACCAGATTTTTGTGTTGAAGTTTAGCAACCACAAGTACCTCATTCTTGAACTCTCTTTCACCTTGTCCTGATGTTTTCGATAGTCTCTTCACTGCAACTTGTAATCCATTAGGAAATACGCCCTAGGAATTTGTATAATTTCATAACAAAAAAAAGGTTATGTATACTTTTTAACCGAAACTATTACCATGTATGGATCTGTTATGGAACACAAAAAACTGGTATATATACCTTGTAAACTTGTCCAAATCCGCCTTGACCAAGTTTGTTACTTTCCGAAAACTTATTTGTTGCAGCTTCAACAGCATTAAAATCAAACTGCAATGAGCCAGCAGTTGTAATATCATCTCCATCTGCCATATCATGTGTTAAGCATTAAGCTCCATAAAAAATGTCTAAGTAACAAAATACTAGTGTATTTAGAAATATTTTACCCTCATCCGCAGCTGCTGTCTCATAAGTCTTCTTCGCTCTATTTATCAAATGGAAGCTAGAAAGAACAGCAAAAAGAAGAATATAGACAGCTAGTGGCACAACAATTGCTATGATTATCACGATTGAGTTTCCGTTTTTTCCTGTATAAACCATTGATAAGACAAGACACTACATAGTTTCTTAAATCTTGAACGTCACAATAAAAAAAAAGAAAATACAAGAGAGAGAGAGAGAGAGTCACTTACCAGACTGCTGAGTAGGAGGAGGAGCTTGACTTGGCTTGGTTTCATTGTAGAGAGACATAAGCTCGTATCTTAACGTACAAGTTGGAAAGAGAAGGCTTCCTCCAGTTTTGTCACGAGGCACTTTCTTGATGGCATGTTGTAAACAGCTTGAGCAATTCTCTCTTGTCAGATCAGGTATGCACTGAGCCATTACAGAAATGTTTTCTGACGATGTGAAATTCACCTTTTTTGCATCAAATCTTCTTGAGCTATTAGCAGCCGTCTTTGAAGTTTCGTTAATTAAAGAAAGGAGTTCATCATTGAACCGAACTGATTGGTTTGCCACAATATTTTGTTGATTTATTTTCAAAATATCAGCTGTGGTTATAGGATCCAAGAGAATATCCCGGTCAGTGTATCGCAGCAAGCACTCATCGTAATGAATCAAAGCCTCCTTCTCGTTTGGACACTTATTCAGAATGTCATAGACGGCGAAATTGACGCAATCACGGCAGACTTCACGCGACAAGTCTCCCCGGCAGAGGTAAAGTCCGAAAACCATGTCCGGGTTTTGTCCTTCTGTAAGGCTTAGAAATTCATTGGAGGATGAATGATTGTGATCTTCAGAAGAAAGAGAGTACAAAAGGGTTTTGAGATTGGAAGAGTATGTGCTGTTTTTGAGGTAAATAGATCTCCCTGAAGAACATTTATGACCGACGTACTCAGGTCTAAGTTGCTGTATAGAAGGTCTCAGGCTTGTAAGGAAGATGAGAAGGAAGAGGAAATCACAAGCAGACATTTTCCAACACTTAGCCATGAATGTCTCTGTGCTTCTTTTTTTCTTTCTTTTTTTTTTCTTTTTCTTTTCTTTGGGTAATCTGATGCAAATCAAGAGGCTATATATGCTTGATAAATCTTATACACAGCTTCTTACAAGTCCACGTCAACTCTTAACTACAAAAAGGACTTCTACTTGACGTAACTTCATTCAAGCAGTTTAGATTGACTTGCATTAATTGAAATATATTTTAGATGGTTTTTTATTTTATTTTATGAATTTCATTTGCTATGTTCTAATACCTAATTTCATCTTCTTCAGTTTGTGTCAGTCACCTGAATCCTGATTAACGCAAAAACGAAAAACATAAAAAAAAAAATTATTTCTTGCATGAAAGGAAATAACTGATAGATTAATAAATTAACAAAAGAAAGCTAATTTCACAGCCATTAGTTGGCCAGTTCAATTACGTTATGATGTTCCTTAATTTATATTTCAATCTGAAAATATGTCTCATAAATGTAAATGACTCCATGCATGTTTTACATTCACGTTCTTCTTTTTTTGTTCTTTTATTGATTTGTCGTATATAAAAGTGTGGAGTAGACGATACTTTAATTTAAAAGATAAGATAATAGTTGTGAAGCAGCCAACGACTCTTCGTATTTGTGTTTTAAATTTCGTCTTAGTCGTTGATAGTGTTGCTCTGCTAGCTTTTTCCAATCGATTTGACGGGACTTTTCATTGTTTTCAATCCGTTACTATCATATTCCTCTTTCGCTTTCTTTATATTATTCTTGGTCTTAATCTTTTTGCTATCTTTTTCTAGTCGTTAATCCTTTTTTTATTGTTTTGTTCCAAATGCATGTGCATCTGCCTAGGATATTTCTATGACATTTTCGTCTTGGTGCCATATATTTGCAATTATCTTACGGTTGACTCAATTATCTTATGTGTGAGTCAACACCAATATAGATCAATTACGCTATGTAATTAGATGAGATCGATGGGTTGTGAATAATCAAAGATCCAACATGCAATCCAACGACCAATATACTACAAGAATTCAGTGATTACGACACACATAAAATATTGATTGATCTCTAAAATTCTGTGGTTTATAAATTCAGCCACGAATAACTTAAAATAATTTTGTGGCTAAACTACAGTTTGGAGCTGAATTATGTGGGATTTTTCTTTCCCTGGACTCTTTCAGCCCTTTTTTTAGCTGTATTTTGCTACTTAGCAAAACCTTGCAAAGAATTAGTAAATTACAATGGTAATTTTTTAATTAAAATGGATTCGCCTCATTTTTATGTGGATAACAGTAGCACCTAAAACTATGTGGCTCGATGCATGGCCACAACCCACAAAACTAGAAAGTAATTGCCATGCCCATTAGATCAAAACAACAAAGACGAAGAGCATAGACCGAGTCCTCATTTGATTTCCAACTCTAGCTCCGGTCTTATTGGCAGGCCCATAAACTAATCTTAATAAGAGATACGCTTACATAATAAAGCCGATTGCTTTTATTTTTTTCTAGAATTTAGTACTTTCTTGGCTTAGAAGTCTAAAACTAGGGTTTTGAATTAGCCCAACAAAAAAATAAAGAACAAGGGCTTTGGTGTTGTATTCACCGCCTCATAGAATTATATATATACACATACGGAGCCTCTAGGTTATATATTTATTACTTTCTTGCCAAAATTGTTTGCTTTTCTGAAGTTTATAGTAGTGTATTGAATAGTCGTTTCCTGTTCTTCAGATTAGTCTTCGAATACGTTTTTATTTTTGTCGTTGAGAAAACTGACGAATACTTGACGAAGGGGCAATCGATCTTAAAGAGTCTTGTGGTTGTATAACCCTAAAGTATACGTCAGAGATTAAGTTCGTGCCAAGTTTGTTTGTTTTCCCAAACTTTATAGTAGTCTTTTGAATAGTCTTTTCTTGTTCTTCAGATTTGTCTTTGAACACCGTGTTTTTTTTATATTGAGAAAAGTGACGAGTAATACTTGAGAAAGGGGCAATCGATCTAAAAGGATCTTGTGTTGTATAACCCTAAAGTATACGTCAGAGATTAACAATGCTAGGTCTTCTTCACGAAGAAGTCATGGCGGGGGTCTCATATGCCCGTATCATGCATTACGTTACGGAGCAGCGTTGCTGCCTTTACCGTTTTGTACTTGGACATGAGAACCTATATACCACCAACAATAAAGGATGTTTCAATTTTTTTTTGACATTGTAGTATTAATAAAGGATCTACTGATTGTGAAACCCTAGTGCATTAACATAGTAGAGTCTTTCTTGATGGAGAAGTCACGGCGAATGTCTCATAGTCCATGCAACGAGATGGAACTAATGACAATCTATATATTTATGAAATATTTCACATCCATATATATACATACTCATAGACAACAACCAAAAAAAAAGAAAAAACTATTGCTTTTTTTTTTAGCACGGAATTGGAACTTATTTGTGCAAAATTGAAAATTCGTTGAAGACATAATGTCGATGTTAGTTTTGACTATTAAATTCACATGCTTATTAAATTAATACATGAATCACACATTATGAAATTAATATATATGGAATCATTATGGAACGGCATCATGTGGAAAATGAAGTTATTGGACTTCTCGTGAGTAGGAAAATTATGGAAAGAGTAAAATAGTTTAACTGAAACAATAGTATAAAACAATTAGTTTGGTAAACATTAGTCTCGCTAAATAAACTAATAAAGAGTAGCATACATATTATGATATACTTCTCAACATAGGCGATACAACATTACATTATTACCTACCATACAACCCTATAGAATTTTTCCCGTATCATATGGCGAGAATGTTCTTTGAAGAAATAGTCAACAGAGATTCCAAATTTCCACCACGTCTATTCAAGAAAAAAAATATACATCTATTTTTCCTCATATTTTAGATCTATATGGTTTACTAGTAGTAATTAAGATGAAATCATGCCAATGCTAAGTTTTTATTTCTCCTTGAAAAATCCAACCGTCTATCTCTGTGCTTATATTTAAAGCTTTTTTTTTTGTCATCATTACAAATTATACGTCTCTCTTCGAGAGGGATCGGACTCGAACCCGGATCTGGTGAGAAGGCAACAGAGGTGAGAACCACTAACCCACTTGTCCTTCTCAATTTAAAGCTTATATTTATAGATTTAAATGTATTTAAATTTTGACTATTTTCTTGATACTCTATATTTTTTTTTTTAAGTAGTTTCTTAGTTTTATATAATTGTAATTACTTTATGCGTATCATTAACGGATTAGTAGGTGAACCGTGAACACAGCAAGTTGGATTGGACCCGACACAATTCAATACATGACGCCTTCTCTTACTTTGACCTTGACTTTTCCTCGTCCCTCTTCATAAAACATTTCCTCTGTTTCCTATATCGTTCGGCGCTTCCAAAAGCATCTTGATCACAACAAACACAAATCAAGAAAGCCGAATTATGTCTTCTTGCGCCTCTGTCTTCTTCCTGTTTCTCTGCTCCTTAATCAGTAGCTTCAGAGGAGCTTCTGCTCAAGATCCCACTTACGTATTCCACAGCTGTCCTAATACGACAGTTTACACAAGGAACAGCACTTACTTCACCAATCTCAGAACCCTTTTGTCCTCTCTCTCTTCCCCCAATGCCTCTTACTCCACCGGATTCCAAAACGCCACCGCCGGGCAAGCTCCCGACAGAGTCACCGGATTTTTCAATTGCCGCGGAGACGTCTCGCCGGAAGTCTGCCGTAGGTGCGTGGTCTTTGCCGTCAACGACACTTTAATTCGGTGTCCGAAGGAGAGCGAGGTCGCCCTCTATTATGATGAGTGTGTGCTTAGATACTCTAACCGGAATATTCTCTCGACCCTGATAACCACCGGTGGAGTTATCTTGGTTAACACCCAGAATGTTACACCCAACCAACGAGACCGGTTAAGCGATTTGGTTCTGCCCACTCTAAACCAAGCCCTCACCGAAGCCGAGGACAGTTCAAGAAATTTCGGTACCAGCAAAGCAAATATTACTGCGTTGCAAGATTTGTACGGACTGGTTCAGTGCACATCTGATCTGCCGAGACAAGACTGTTCGCGTTGTCTGCAGCTGATCATCAATCAAATACCTACTGATAGACTTGGGGCCAGAGTAATTACGCCGAGCTGTAGTTCAAGATACGAGCTCTACCCTTTTTACAACGAATCCGCCGTTAGAACACCACCACCTCCGCCAGCTTCTACTCCTCCGGTGTCAGCTCCTCCGCCACCTGGTCAGAGCTCTGTTTTTTTTCCTCTGTTTTGTCATGTTTCCGTGATTTCTCGAAATTGACAGAACCAAAGTAGATAAGTTTTGTTGTTATTTTGTAAGAATTTCGATTTGCTATTCGTCTACCATTGACTGATCTTAAGAAAATGATCTTTGGAAAGCAGGGAAAGGTGGGAATTCAAGTGTGTTAGTGGTAGCCATTGTTGTGCCTATAGTAGTGGTTGTTCTGCTTTTCGTATCTGGTTACTGTTTCCTTGCAAGAAGGGCAAAGAAGAGTTACGGCACCACATCTGCATTTGATGGTAAAGATTTCAAGTGATGAACGATCTGTAATGCCAATGCTGTGTTTCTTTTCCCTTCTTCTAAGACTTTAATCGTGCAACAGGAGATGATATCACAACCGCAGACTCACTGCAGCTTGATTATAGAACAATTCAAACTGCAACAGATGATTTTGCAGTGAGTAATAAGATTGGTGAAGGTGGATTTGGTGAGGTTTACAAGGTAATTACAATTCCTTAACTGCCTTGAGCTGTGTTTTATTTTTACTTAAAACTTTGTATGTTTAATGGGATGATGCTGATGAAAACAACAGGGTATTTTATCGGATGGGACTGAAGTTGCGGTGAAGAGGCTATCACAGTCATCAGGACAAGGTGAAGCAGAGTTCAAGAACGAAGTTGTTCTTGTTGCAAAGCTACAGCATAGAAATTTGGTTAGACTTCTAGGGTTTTGTCTAGATGGAGTCGAAAGGGTGCTAGTCTATGAGTATGTGCCCAACAAAAGCCTTGATTACTTCCTCTTTGGTTAGTTTTATTTAAGTCTTTGTTTCAATTGTTTTTGACACTTGGGGTTGCGACTTGCGAGCTAACTGTGATTTATGGATGTGGACAGACCCTGCTAAGCAAGGTCAGCTGGATTGGACTAGGCGGTACAAGATTATTGGTGGAGTTGCTCGAGGGATTCTGTATCTTCACCAAGATTCACGACTCACAATCATACACCGTGACCTCAAGGCGAGTAATATTCTCTTGGATGCGGATATGAATCCTAAAATTGCAGACTTTGGAATGGCTAGGATCTTTGGATTGGACCAAACTGAGGAGAATACAAACAGAATAGTTGGCACCTAGTAAGTCTACCGAGTAATTTCCCATAAGTTGAAGTTTGCTGAAAACACTTTTGCTAACATAGTTTTGTTTGGTTACAGTGGTTACATGTCTCCTGAGTATGCGATGCATGGTCAGTACTCAATGAAATCTGATATCTATAGCTTCGGAGTGTTAGTTCTTGAGATTATAAGCGGAAAGAAGATTAACAGCTTCTACCGAACAGACGGAGCACATGATTTGGTCTCATATGTAAGTTTTGAGCCAATCAAGTTCTATATTTACCTATAGTTGCAAGTGTTTGATTGATCTATTGATATTCTAGGCTTGGAAGCTGTGGAGTAACGGGACACCATTAGAACTCGTGGATCCAGCTATTGCAGATAATTTTCAAAGAAATGAAGTTGTTCGATGTGTCCATATCGGTCTTTTATGTGTTCAAGAAGATCCTGTTGAGCGTCCGACAATGTCAACCATTGTTCTGATGCTCACAAGTAACACCGTGACTTTACCCGTGCCACGACAACCAGGTCTCTTTTTTCAGAGTAGACTTGGAAAGGACCCGCTTGATACGGACCAATTTTCAACTACCAAGTCTCTTATAGGGTCTGTTGATGATGCATCGATCACAGATATATATCCTCGTTGAAGATGAATGATTACCTTTTCATGCCTGATTCCTGAATCTATTGGTGTTGATAATATGTTAAACAGTTTTGTTGTAGAATTTTTGTACTGTTATTGTAATGAATTGACGATTTCTCTCCACGAATCGAGAACTTTAGAAAGGGGCAATCAATCTAAAAGGATATTCATATACTGATTGTAAAACTCTATAGCATTAACATAGTAAAAAGATATAGTGTTTGTTAGAGCATTAACATATATAGTAAAAGGATGTACTGATCCAAAAACCCTACAGCATTAGCATAGTAAAAGGATATAGAGCTAGTGATTATAATGCCCTAGAGCATATAGAAAGAAATGTTATCAATCGGGAATTTAATAAAGTCAGAAAGAATTGGTAGAATATTTTTGTATTAGTTCTCATTATTTGTAATAACTAATAGTTTTAAAGAGAAGAAAAAATGTATAAAGTCTTTGGGAGGTAAGTCCCGCCACCTGGGTCCGAGTAGCATTGGCCACGGGGATTCGAGATTTGATATAGTTTCTTCCAATTCCAAAAGATTAGTTTTTCGGTTTACAAAACCTTTGAGATCACTTCTTAGTTATAAAAAAAGAAAAAATGTATAAAGCCAATTTTTGTGTATACACAATGGTGTTTTCCTATAATATATCGTGTTAAATTATTCTTTTAGTTATATAAATTATTTTTCAGTTCCCATTTTCTTTATATCATCTCAGTTGAGCAGTGAGCACTGAGCACAAGACGCGTTTACTTTGACCTTGACTTTTAGTCGACATTATTCACAAATACCATCCTCTCTTCTGTTTCACGCTATCTACTTTAGCGGCAGAGATGAGAACACAAAATCAATTTTTGTTACCTACATCGGGGCTTGCCAAAGCTTGATTATAAGAAACACAAATCAAGAAAGCCCAATCATGTCTTCTTGCGCCTCTGTCTTCTTCCTGTTTCTCTTCTCCTTAATCAGTAGCTTCAGAGGAGCTTCTGCTCAAGATCCCACTTACGTATTCCATAGCTGTCCTAATACGACAGTATACGCAAGTAACAGCACTTACCTCACCAATCTCAGAACCCTTTTGTCCTCTCTCTCTTCCCCCAATGCCTCTTACTCCACCGGATTCCAAAGCGCCACCGCCGGGCAAGCTCCCAACAGAGTCACAGGATTTTTCAATTGCCGCGGAGACGTCTCACCGGAAGTCTGCCGTAGCTGCGTAGCATTCTCCGTCAACGATACTTTAATTCGGTGCCCGAAGGAGAGCGAGGTCGCGCTCTATTACGATGAGTGTGTGCTTAGATACTCTAACCGGAATATTCTCTCGACCCTGATAACCAACGGTGGAGTTACAATAGTTAACACCCAGAATGTTACACCCAACCAACGAGACCGGTTAAGCGATTTGGTTCTGCCCATTCTAAACCAAGCCGCTATCGAAGCCGTGAACAGTTCAAGAAAATTCGGAGCGAGAACAGTCAATTAGAGAAGCTTATAAAAAATATCACGAACACATAAAATTTGCTAAGTTCACATACCAAAGAGGAAGTAATCGAGGCTCTTGTTGGGGACAAACTCATAAACAAGTATCTTTTCTTCTCCTTCTAGACAAAATCCGAGAAGCCTGACAAGGTTCCTATGCTGAAGTTTTGCAACAACAACCTCATTTTTGAACTCTTGTGCGCCTTGTGCTGATGTTTCCGATAGCCTTTTCACTGCAACTTCTATTCCATTAGACAAAGTACCCTACACATAATATCGATCAGTTACTAATATCAGCTTACTTTGAATCTTCATGCAAATCCAAGTTTTTCAACAGAAGTAATGAACAACCAAGTAGCCAAAGAATTGACACCTTGAAAACTTCGCCAAATCCACCTTCACCGAGCTTGTTAATCCTCGCAAATTTTCCTGTTGCAACTTCAATTGTCTTCAAATCGAATTGGATGGAGCGAACATTGGTCATACCAGCTGCATAATCATATGAAAGACACATTTTCTGATATCATATCACCAACAACAACTTATCATCATCAGAGACTGTTGTCATAAATGCTCTTAATTAGTTCCATAGACTAGATATATATCCTAAAAGCTAAGAGAGGGCAGTGAAAAGCATATGAATAACACTCACACTGGTCAAGACCAATTTCTTGATATGTTTTTCTCCTCCAGCAAAGTATAGCAGATCGCCTTGCAAGCAGTACCAAAACAATGATGATGATGATGAAGATTACTACAATGGGAACAACAATTTCCACAATAGCTTTTTTTTTGAGATTTTTCCATTTCCTGTGGAAAATGCAGTATAACCTTTGAATCTTTCAACAGTGTTTCTTGTCATATTACTCACAGCTTTGAAAGCACTTACCATTTTTTGTCGCGTTAGATTGGTCGACAGCTAAAGAAGGATGTTCCAGCGTAGGAGGAGGAGGAGAAGCCAATATTGTAATGTTATCAAAAACGTTACAGAATGGATAAAATTGCCACCGGAAGAAGCAAATTGGCCGCATAGTATAGCCTCCTATCTTGTGGCCACAGCATGACTGGTAGTCAGACACGCTTTCTCGTAGACAGTTGTCACAATCAACATTAGAAGAATCTGGTGTGCATTGCATCACAGCGTATATATTCTGGAATTTGGTGAAGGTTGCAACATCAGCTTTGTAATGGTTATTACTAGATGATGGTGTGTTCTTTGAAGCTGAGGTTGCAGAAATCATACTTAGTGTTAATCCTTCCCATATCATCTTGAACTCTGTTAAATTTGAGGTGATATCCGCAGTGAAGTAGACTACATACTTTGGTTCAAGATCGGCAGATCCTGAGAAAGAGCTGTTGGAGTAGCGCACATAACAGAGCTTTGGATCAGATGACCAAATATACCAAATATACGCAGCTATCTGATTAGGACAGCTCCCTATCAACCAGTCTGACGCATACTTGAGACAACGAGAACAGTCCTCTTGAACTGATCCTGGCATGCACATCCCTACTCCGTAGACACGGTTTGGTTCTTGTCCGATGGAGGTGTTGTAGAGGAAGCCGTTTTGTGCCGTGACATTGGAAGGAAGAGAAGCGAGGATGAGACGGCGATTTGCATCGTAAGTACCGTTGGGTCTGAAAGTCCCCTGGTCACTCGTGCATGTTTGTGCTATCTCTGAAGCAGCACGGAAGCTTATAAGGCCAAAACAGAGGATTGAGAATATAAGTCTCTGCTTCATTGTTCCTTCAAATATTATAGCTTTGTCTTAGGTTATTTAAACAGCAATTATATCATCTAACGTTTGTTGTTAATTTAAGTGATCAACCAATTTCAAAATAATGATTTCGTCAAACTGATAAACGTGTTCCTTTCCTTAAAACTAAATATCGAATCCTTAGCTTTTCGTTAAACCTAAATATTAAAACCTAAACCTAAATACTTTTTGCTTAAATAACAAGAAAGACTACTTTTTTTGTTTTTCTTCTTTTCCTTTTCCTTAGCTTTTTCTTTACACTTACAGTATTCAAAGTAGCCTCCCTGAATATTATATCCTTCAAAAAAGGAATGGATTATTAAAGAACTTTAATTTTCTTAATAGCTAAATGTACTATCAAATTTGAGTATCACTATCTTTAAAATATTATCAAAATCAAATTGAATATCTTTGTTGGGAAAAAAACATCTTTAGTTTTAAAAGACTAGTGTGTAATTATTGAAGAAGAATGGGAGTTGAGCTGTATAGACGAAAGAACTCCATTGACAAGAACTGAGGGATGAGCGAAGTGATTGATACGTTATTCACAGAATAATTAACAGATCAAGGTTTGTAGAGCGTCACTATATGAATGTTAGAAACAAGAAAATGCTAAAAGTGTACATAACTTTTGATGAGTATCTTACACGTCACAGCTCACATATACATAACTTTTGAATAATTTCAATACAGTTTATACTGAAATAAGAAAAAACATAGTTAATTATCAAACAAAGTCCAATGTAACATCATTTTCAAAGAGGATCAAGTTTCATCATTGATAGTTTGGGAATTGGACCCTAACGTAGATTGGGTGGGCGTGTCTGGAATGAGGGATGGAGGTCGCTTAGGAACAGGTAATATGAGAGAATTGCTAGTGAGCATCGACATGATTATCGAAAAGTCGGGACGATCTGTGGGATCATCTTGAACACATAGAAGCGCAATGTGGATGCATCTTGTTACTTCTTCACTCTGATAATTATCTGCAATTGCTTGGTCAACAAGGTTTAATGGTGACCCGCTTCTCCATAACCTCCAGACCTATAACACAATTCAAAGATCAATCAAAAGTTTACAGATACAGCCATATATAGTTAGATAGATCATGAGGGTTTTCTAGTTCTTTTTAAATACTCACGTATGTGACAAAGTTCTGAACCGGAGATGAGTAGCTCGTGTTCCTCTTGCCGCATATAATCTCAAGAACTAAGATTCCGTAGCTATACACATCAGATTTCATTGAGAATTGTCCTTGGTCCTTGTATTCTGGGGGCATGTAACCGCTGCAAGATCGTACATTGGTCAAGAAAAGATTCTTGAAACTTAATTTCATTAAACATAATAAGAGTATTTTACGGAGTTCCTGCTGGATTCTCAGTGTTAGCTACACTTTGGTCCATCCCAAAGATTCTTGCCGTCCCAAAATCTGCAACTTTCGCGTTCATATGAGCGTCCAAGAGGATATTAGCCGCTTTGAGGTCACGATGTATGATTGTGGGTTGTGAATCTTGGTGAAGATATAACATCCCTCTAGCAATTCCTCCAATGATCTTGTACCTCTTTTTCCAGTCTAACTCCCCTTGCTTTGTAGGGTCTGCATGTCTCATATAAACCCATTAGACGATGTGATCAAGAACTAAGCTTTCATTTGAGAGATTATAATATAGCCCTTCTTACCAAAGAGGATGTAGTCGAGACTTCTATTAGGCAAAAACTCGTAGACAATGATTCTTTCTTCTCCTTTGACGGAAAATCCGAGAAGCTTAACAAGATTTCTATGCTGAAGTTTCGCTACAAGAACAACCTCATTCTTGAACTCTTTCTTACTTTGTTCTGATTTTCTGGACAATCTCTTGACTGCAATTTCTTTTCCATCAGGCAACGTACCCTAAAAATAACATCAATCAGACGATATACATAGCTTAGTCGTTTAACTCTTTAATTCCATCTTTAATCTAGAGAAGCAAGTAGCTAAGGAAATGATACCTTGAAAACATCTCCAAATCCACCTTGACCAAGTCTGTTGCTCTCTGAAAATTTATTTGTTGCATCTTCGATCGTCTTGAATTTGTATTGCAGGGAGCGGACAGATGTAATACCAGCTACAGTTGTAATAAATGGTCTTAGTTAGTTTCCGTAGACTATATATTTGCTAAAAGCTTAGAGGCCTAATAAATAAAAAAATGAACAACACTCACTTTGATTAAGTTCAACTTCCTGATACGGTTTTCCCTTCCGAGCAAACCGGTGAGCAAGAAGTCCCAAGATGATGATGATGATGATGATGATGATGCATCCACCAACCACAACAATTGCTACAATAGTTTTCATTGAGATATTTTCACTACCTGGAGAATTAAAAACAAATTAACCATATAGCCTTTTATCTTATAGACTGAGTCTTGTGACGGTACTCAAATTCATCACTTTGCAAGGACTTACTTTTGTCTGGCGTCTTGCCCGGGTTGCCTGCGGAAGGTGGTTGTGACGCGGTCACAGGACGTCTCAGCAGAGGAGGAGGAGGAGCTGGAGCCAAAGTAATGTTATCAAAAGCCTTTGAGAATGTAAACAATTGCCACCGAAAAAAGCATATTGGCCGCATAACATAGCCTCCTGTATTATTCCCACAGCATTTCTGGTAGTCCATCACGCTTTGTCGCAAACAGTTGCCACATTCATCCGGAGATATATCTGGCGTGCATTGCATCAGTGCATATATATTCTCGAATTTTGTCAAGTTTGCATAATCAACTTTGTAATAATTATCATTGGACGATGGTGTGCTTCTTTCTGTAGAGGCTGCAGCAATCATACGAAATGTTAACTCCTCCCATCTTGTCTTGAACTCTGTTAGATCTAAGGCGATAGTTGCAGTGTTCAAGACCAAATACTGCGGTTCAATTTCCCAATAAGCTGCAGATCCGGAGAAAGAAATGTTGGAGTAGCGGACAAGGCACAACGTTGGATCAAGTGCCCAATAATACGCATCTGTCTGGTTAACACAATCCTGTATCAACCAGCCTGCCGCGCCCTTTATACAATTAGAACAGTCACTTGGACTTGATCTTGGGATGCACATACCTAATGCGTAGATTCGGTTCGGCTCTTCTCCTATGGAACCGTAGTAGAAACCATCTTGAGAAGCGGCATCTGAAGGAAGAGAAGAGAGGATTTCACGGCGGTTTGAATCGTATGTACCGTTTGGTATGAAATTCTTACGGTTCTGTATGCATGTTTGTGATAAAACAGAGGAAACACCAAAGCTTAGGAGGACAAAACAGAGGATTGATAAGAAACTCCTCTGTTTCATTTTGCCTTCAGGAATTATAGCTTTGTTTGAGTGTTTAAACATCTGTTCGTTTCTTACCAATTTAAACAGCATTTGTTGTTTCTCGGAAACTTTCTAAATGTCACAATAAGAGAGACGAAAATCTAAAATCTAAAAGTCATAAAGTCATTTTTCTCTGTTCATACAGTATTATTGTGCTTAAATCCTTTCAAATAATAACGAAGATAATGTACTAGGCCAATAGGCTGGGGTTGAGTCACCAATGCAATAACACTCATCCTCGGCCAAAGTAGTTAGCTTTCTGATAATCAATATCTTACCTTTAAAACCAATAAACATTTCAAAACACGTCGCAAATGCCATAAGGCTACTAACGAAATCGCTTAAAAGAATCCTTTAAAAATCCCCGAGGAGTCGTCGGTCTCGTGAGCCCTAACCTATTATAACCTTGCACACCATCTCCATCCGCACATAAGGGTGTGAATAATGAGCTATATAGTAAATACATACAAAGTTATACAATTAATCGTTCATCACATAGTCTTATTCCTTTTAAAAAGATTGTCGCTAATTTTTTGTCTTAGTGTTTCAGGGGTTTATTAGAAAATCCAAGTTTCTCTGAAAATTTCTAAATGTTGAATTTGTTAAAGTGGTCCTTTCAACCCTCTATGTTAGACATATACGGCACAGAACGGCTCCGCAAAAAAAAAAAAAAATAGTCAACGGTTTTTGGGCTACCGGAAAACGCTGAAGTTAATCATCATTCGCGACCATATGTTTTAACCGTTGAACGAACGAGAGAGGCAGATGCAGTCATGCAGAGGGAGATCATGATCATTGCAGTGGGCTAATGTCATGTGTATCTAGAGTATCACTGGTTTTGCAAATAAACCGGGTTTCAGTAATAAATCGGGAAAACTCCGACTCTGGTGGAAATAGATATGATTTTTTTGGATTAAGTTTAATTGCGTAGCACGTCCCCAGACTGATGAAACCTATCTACAAATATCATTAATTAATGTTAGTTACTTAGTTTGTCCTATAAGCTATAACCTATATAACTAATATAATCCGTTCATGGATGCATCTAACTTTCGTATTCTGATTGCTCTCCCAGACTATTGGATCGACATTCCAATTTCTTGTAGTACTTTTTTCTGAATATTTCTTTTTAGAATTTTGGTTTTTTTTTTTACTATTAACAATTATCAGTTATGAAATAATAAATTTCTAAAATTTACGATATTTAAAAAGGTAATATTTAATGTCGGTTATAGTACGAAGAAACATCGTCTGATATATATATCTTATATAATATAACAAGGTTTTTCCTAACTTTTCACCACGTTGCGACATTTGGCGCTCTCTGTTGATGACATGTGTCATCCTTTATTTTTAATTAATTCTTTTCATTTTTATTTTTAACTAAAACATTTATGTCAATCTTAATTCCAAATAACCATATAATTAGGTAAAAATTAAAATAAAATTATTATGAAAAAATAATTATGAGTAAAATTATTAATTGGGATCAAAATTCATTTCTCTAAAGAAAAAGATATAACTAAAGTTTTAAAACAAAATCACATATTGCATATGATATATCACATATATATGTATATATGATTTACTATCACATAATTAAAAAATCTATTTTACATAATTTTCTTACATTTTATTTAAATTTTTATCCATCATATTTATTTTATTATCAAATACTCTGTTCTTTTTTCACTTTAATGATGGAAGAAACTTAAATAAAATGTATGCAAATTGAGTAAAATAGATGTTTTAATTATTTGGTAGTAAATCAACAACTGTGGGAGTTAATTCTTATTAATTTTGTGTTGAATAAAATTGAGTACAGAAATATAGTTAATGCAAATTTTTATAATTTCAGTTCTTATATTAAAGTGTGAGTTAAATGTAGAGATCTAATTAATTGTGTTTTAATTGAATATATATTTTTCAGTTTTAAAATTAAAGTGAGAGATAGATATATATGATCAATTGTGTTTTATTTGTGGTTTGTCTCACTTTCTTCTTATTGTTCTATTTTTCTATAAAATGTTTTTTTTTAAATTATGTTTTCAACTAAACCAAAAATAAAACACATTTAGTTATATATATTAAACTGACACTTTAATATAAACCTAAAGAAAAAATTATTTTAATCAAGCCATAAAAAAAAAAAAATTGATCATCTATATTTATATTCAATTAAAACACAATTAATTATATACATTTAACTCAGACTTTAATATAAAAATTGAAATAATATAAATTTGCATTCACTATATTTTTCTACTCAATTTTAGTCAACACTCAATAAATTAGAATTAACTCCTACAATATTTTCTTCTAAATGGTAACTCTCATCACTTCTCATCTTATAAATACTCATTTTCTCATTTTCTCATTCCCTCCTACTCTTCCACTTTATCTCAAATCTTTTATAATTGAGTTTGTTTTGTTTTCTGTTTCTTTTTGTTGGTTGTTTGTTGTTGTATGAGTTGAAAAACAAATTTAATTTGCATTGTACAAGTTTGATCTAAATTTTATTTTTTGACACTATATGATATATATTTACATTGTTTTATATGATACTATTTTATCTCTATTGTCTATTTTGGATTACCATCTTATAATTAATCTCTCTCATTCTTCTTCACTACATTCATGTATCTTAAATAGTTTTCTATTTTTGTATTTTTATATGGATTGAAAATCAATAAAAGTATCATTCTAAGAATTTCATCTTAATTTATTTTAGAAAATATGATATATATCAAACATAGTTTCAATTTTTATTTCTAATGCCTTATTATACATACTTTTTCAATTTTTATGTCTAATGCCTTATTATACATACGTTTTCATACTTATGAGTATGAATGAAGAAAGTATGATATAACACATATGTAAAATAAAAGTTTTGATTGTTATATAAATAAAAGTTTCAATTTAAACCTTTAACAAATAACTTCTTCTATTTTTTGAAAATCTCAAATAATATTTTGTAATTTATTTCAATATATGTATAATTATATTTAGTTTGTCATCCAATAGAATATTATAATATTTAATTTATTTAAAATTTGAGGTCTAACTGTTTAAAAAGAAACAAAAAGTACTTGGTTTTCAAAAATTGGTCTTTAAATTTTTTTAAATCATATAGTTCATAAAAATTAAATTTAGTTTAATTCATTCATCAGTTGAACAAGGTTTTTTCTAACTTTTCAGCACGTTACGACATTTGGGGCTCTTTGTTGATGACACGTGTTATCCTTTATTTTTTATTAATTATTTTCATGTTTATTTCTAACTAAACATTTATCTCAATCTTATTTCCAAATATTCATATAGTTAGGTAACAATTAAAATAAAATTATTATGAAAAAATTATTATGAGTAAAATTATTAATTGGGATCCAAAATTAATTTGTGTAAAGCAAAAGATATAACTAAAGTTACTTTCCTATAAATATAACTTGACATCTACTTCTGAATCCAATTTTTAATACCTAAAGTTCTTTTGCCAAAAAAAACAGATTATTTTATAATAAAATTTCATATTGCATATGATATAAAATCACATATATATGTATATATGATTTACTATCACATAATTAAAACATCTATTTTACATAAATTTTTACATTTTATTTAAATCCTACTACATTTTTATTACATTTTATGAATTAATGAACTTCACTAAAATCTTATTAAATTATAATATTTAATAAGGTATGAGTTATTATACACTAATATCATATCCAATCTACACTCTACACTAATATCATATTTAATCATTTGTTCTAAATAATAGTCTTTCTTTTCATAACAATATAAATATCTAACCCAAGTTAGATTTTCCTATAGAGACCGAACATAAATTCGATTACTTAAGAGCATTTCATGATTGTTGGCATGTACATATAATAGACAGATATATTCGTTCATCTTCTTTGTTAATGTTGATGTAAACATGTGATGCCTTTTGAATATAAATTCATTTCTTTAGCTTTTATAGTTATGTCAATCTTTATGTTTGTTCTTAAATGGTTTCAATATTAATTTTATTCTTGAACAAATTCTACATACAATAATTTTTATATATATAAAAGGATCTCATCTACGTATATGTGAGCTTCTTTTCTACTCAATTAGAATGAAAAATATCAAAGTTCTTTTTTTTCAAATAATCTTCACCTGTTGATTTGGCTTTTGTTTTATCTTTTTAGTGTTTACATAATTATAAATCAAAAGCTCTTATATCTCAGGTGAAATATTTTCTAAATTGAAAAAGTTTTTCTAAGTAAGGTCTAAAAAAATCATATATCTTAGGTGAAATATGAGTTTTGTTTACTTTTAATATTAACAATAAATTAACATCAATTTACAATTGCCTACAATATTATGTATGTGCTAATTTGTATCACTTTGTTTTGATCTCATTCGGTTTCATATTTCTCAAATATATATTTTATTTACTTTTACTGTTTATAATGTACACATATATGTTTTATATTAACAATTACTTATAAACTACATATCTTAATGTAGTTTTCAATTTCTAATTCAAATTAATATTTCATATATAACCCACGCATCGCGTGGGCAACTTTCTAGTATATATATAAACTAAGCATTATTTATTTTGTATCACTATCCGTATATAGCTCAGGCTAATATATATTTGCATTTGCGTTTAATAATTAATATATAGAATCATCTTCATGAAAACAATAGTAAAGAAATAACATTTAACAACATGTACATAATTTCTAGTGAAATTTTTTGAAAAATGTGAATGAGCAGGAGAGATGATGTGGTTGCAATGAACGTCGTACCAAGAAAGGGTTTTAACGTCTGTTGAGAATTATCTGCAAATGTATCAAAGAAAAATATGATTAATAAAACCAGCAAAAACCGCATACATTTTTGTAGGATGAAGAAGAAAAAAAACTTACGTTTTGATCCTGCTAATGGAGCAATCGAGCTTATGCTGTTGCTTCTCCAAGCCAATGACATAATGACATAAATTAGTTTACATCATATACGGTATGTTACAAATATTCATGACATTTTTATTTTTGTGTGTGAAAAGAAATTAGTATTGGCTTAGGTCTTGGCTAAAATAATCTTAGCTACGACCTTTGTGGTACTCCTAAGAAGGCATGGGTCCTCCTACATGTAACTTTTATGCTTCATAGATATGATTATTTACCTAATAAGCTCTGAACGTAAGATTGGATTTATGTGTTGTTTGACGAAATCAACTCCAGCAAAATACTCCAAGAAAATAAAGGAAGGGAGAGGGATATTTACGGGAATTTACCTGGTATTTTTGGGAATATTGGAGGATGGGCAAAACGTTATGACGAAGTCAGTTGAGTTAGGGCATATGAAGGTGCTGTTACTATCGTCATAGTCGTAGCTAAACGCGGACGGGCAAGCGTGCTCGAAGTTCTGCGTGTAAACTGTCGGCTTGCATTTTTGCTTTGACTTGAAGTCACCCTTGCAACAGTTCTCATCTGTCTTGTATTTGTGGCACGCGCTAGTGCACGCGATTGGTTTCCCTCCGACGAGTTTCTTAAGGTCATTCGGACAAGTCTTGTCCAAGTCAACCACACATCTTGAGCTGATACATGTCCGGCTACTCTGTGACGACGGGACGACCATTAACGGAAGGTTGTAACCGTAGTTGACACTTATAAAGTAGCTGTTGATTCCGCCTTTATCGATTTTAAAGTAGACATATGTCACTGGTGACCAACCGTATCTACCAGGACACTTGATTGCTCCAGATTCACAATCGCCTGTGAGGCAAGAGAATTTTCCTGTTGAGTCCGTGGAGCATAGAGTTCTACCCGAGATAAGACCATCCCACGAGGACGGCGCGAATAGGGCACGCGTTTCCCCGCTTCTAAGAGTGAAGCCGGTGGTGGAGACCTGTGACTGCCATGAGTAGAGAACTGGCCAAACTGTGTTATTGCATTTGTTCTCTATGGTAAGTATACTCATTGACAACACTCCTGAACAAAACCAAGGTTAGAAACACAACAATTAACAATAACAATAACAAAATCAGCAATCAGAAGAGAAAACAAATCTTACCCGATGATAAAAGATGTGTAAGGAAGAAAATCAAAGGCACCCTCTCCGCCATTGTCTTTTAAAATATTTACTTTTTGAGATTTTTATTATTGTATAAATGAGAAAAAAATAGGTCAATGAGTCATGATGCACCCATAAATACACGTTGTCAGGACTAGATTGGCTATGAGAAAAGCCAAGATCATTCAGAAGACGAAAGAAAAGTCCACGCTATAACTCCACTATTCAAAGATAGACACTTAGAGCAACTCTAATGCAAGTTTTTTAGCAAATTTCTAAGAATTAAAAAGAGAAAAAATAAATCAAAAACATGCAATAAGCTAAGAAATAATTTTTGCTAAAAATTTTTGAAATTGTTTTTTAGATACATGTGTACACTTATGATTAAGTAGAGGAAAAAAATAAAAAAGGAAACAAATTTTCTGATTATTTAAATTATAGTGTTTAGTAACTTATTAAAAACTTTACCATTGGAAAGATAAATTTTACATAAGTTTTTAGTTTCAATTTTTGTACTTTTTGTAATTAGAATATTACCAACATACTTGTTAAAAGATTTACTATTGGAGTTGGTCTTATTACTTCTTCATGGAGAAACATTCACAAAAATGTCCGGTAAGATATTGGGTTGGTTAACTCACTAACCCGGTTTGAATTTTATACGTTAAAAAAACCCCTTGGTATATTGATCAAATTACTGAACCCATAAAATATAAATTGGAAGATTTCAAAAGAGAGAGCTGATAAGTTAGCATAGATAAAAATTTGTATGTAAACTTTGATTGACTATATAACTCAAATATCTTACATGACCGTTTCTATGGAATTTTAGTAACTGTAAATTTAAAAAAAAAAAACAAAAAATGGAACTAACATACATGAAGCATGGTTTATGTCAAACAGTTCCAACTTCAACGAGGATCAAGATCTGTAACAGTTACATCATTGATAGTTTGGGAACTGACCCTGTTTGTGGACTGGCTAGACTCCAGGCCATCTAATTCTTGGTTGCGTCTATTTGGATAGAAGAATCCAGGTTGTCGAGGATCAGGTAAATGAAGGGAATTGTGAGTGAGCATCATGTTGATTGTCGACAACTTTGGACGATCTGTAGGATCGTGTTGAACACATAGCAGCGCAATGTGGATGCATCTTGTCACTTCTTTCGTTTGACATTTCTCTGAAATGGTTGGATCCACAAGTTCTAATGGTGAGCCGTTTCTCCACAACCTCCAAGCCTGTAATATAATTTAATCATCAATCAAGAACATACAGTTACGACCACAATTTTATCATATTAAATTAATCAACCGTTTCATCATCAATCAAGAACAGAGTCATTCTTCTTTGGTACTCACGTGTGTCACCAAATTCTCAATTGTAGTGTCTGACTGGTGGACAAATCTGTTATTTCGACCAGATATAATCTCAAGAACTAAGACACCGAAACTGTAGACATCAGATTTTGTTGAGAATCGACCATGCATCACATATTCTGGGGGCATGTAACCACTGCAAGAATAAAACACCAAGCTATATTAAGTGCATTGCTGCGGATGAAAAGATTAATGAAGCTTCATTACATATGCCATATAAAGGGTTATATGCATGTACCGAGTCCCAACTATTCTCTTTGTATTAGCCCCACTTTGGTCCATCCCAAAAATTCTCGCCATTCCAAAATCAGCAATTTTCGGGTTCATATCGACATCTAGGAGAATATTGCTAGCTTTGAGGTCACGGTGGATGATTGTGAGCTGTGAATCTTGATGCAGATATAATACCCCTCGAGTGATTCCCCCAATAATGTTGTACCGTTTTGTCCAGTCTAACTGCCCTTGCTTTTTAGGATCTTCACATACAGAAATAGTCATTAGCTACTCATACCTGTCAAACAGAGAAGAACATCATGTAGATACCCTTGCAATCTATATTAAGATGATTATTCCACTGACCAAATAGGAAGTAATCGAGGCTCTTGTTGTGGACAAACTCAAAAACAAGTATCTTCTCTTTTCCTTCCAAACAAAAGCCGAGAAGTCTAACAAGATTCCTATGATGAAGTTTCGCAACAACAACAACCTCGTTCTTGAACTCTGGTGCGCCTTGCTCTGATGCTTTCGATAGTCTCTTCACTGCAACTTCTGTTCCATTAGGCAACATACCCTACAAAACAGCATCATGGAGATAATAAAATCAGCTTACCTTCTATCTAGCTAATTCCGATTTTTTTCCAAAAGAAGTATGGACCAATTTGTAGCTACAGAAACGACACCTTAAAAACTTCGCCGAAGCCACCTTGACCGAGCTTGTTACTCATTGCAAATTTATCAGTGGCAGCTTCAAGCGTCTTAAGTTCGAATTGAAGGGAGTCAACTGTTGAAATACCAGCTGCGTAATCAAATTAAAGACAGTCTATGATAATGTCGTATCAAATGTTCTTGACTAATTTCATAGACTAAATATACATGGTAAAAAAGTAAAACTAAAAGGTCAGAGAAAAACATATGAAAAACACTCACATTGGTCAAAATCAAGTTCTTCATATGGCTTTCTCCTCCAACAAAGTACAGCAGATCGTCGAGCAGTCAGTACTAAGATGATGATGATGATGAAAGCAACTACTACGATGGGAACAAGAATTGCCACAATACCATTGAATCTCTTGCCAGGTTGCAGCAGAGGAGGAGGAGAAGCCACAGTTATATTCCCAAAAGCCTTGGAGAATGGTTTCAAATCCCAACGGAAAAAGCAGCTTGCCCGCATAATAACGCCTCCTTGCGTCTGTCTACAGCATGACTGGTAGTCAGCTACGTTCTGTTTCAGACAATTTTCACAATCATGAGTAAGAGAACTTGAATCCGGCGTGCATTGCATCAACGCATAAATGTTTTGGAAAGGCGTCAAGGCTACAGCATCAGCTTTGTAATAGTTACTGCTAGAGGATGGTGTGCTGTTTTCTGTGGAGGCTGCAACAATCAAATGAGCAGTTAAGTTTTCCCATTTAGCCGCGAACTCTGTTAGATTTGTGTTGATATCTCCGGTGTTGTTGAACACATTATTGTTGAACACATTATTCGGGTTTAGCTCTGAAGATACATCTGAGAAAGAAGTGTTGGAGTAGCGCACATGGCAAAGTGTAGGCTCACCTCGCCATGCAAACGCCCTTGTTTGGTTAGGACAACTCTGTATCAAACCATTAGACGCGGTCTTGATACAATCAGAGCAGTCATCTGAAGTTGATCCCGGGATGCACATCGCTCTTGCATAGACGCGGTTCGGTTCTTGACCAGTCGAACCTTGGAAGAAGAAGCGATCTTGAGCCATGACACTGGAAGGAAGAGAAGAAAGGATGAGGCGACGATTTGCGTCGTATAAACTGTTGAGTCTGAAAGTACCAGTGTTCATGCATTGTTGTTGTGCGGAAACTAAAGCAACACCAAAACTTATGAGGATAAAACAGAGGATTGAGTATGAATTCCTCTGTTCCATTGTTTTCCTTAAAAAATTAATATGGCTTTGTCTTCGAATCTAGACAGAAATTTTTATCGAAATTGAAAATTTTGTTTCTTCCAGGCAAGTGCAAAGTCGAAAAGTTAATTTGGTCAATCAGAGGACTAACTATGGAAGACTTAAACGAAGTCAAGACAAAGACACATCATAAGCTGCTTGGCAATCTCTAAAGTGTTTTTGGAAAAGTCTGCATTCTTTATGAGGAACATGATGGTAAGAAATCATAATTATTATTCGACCCGTAGTGGCGAAATCAACAATCAGTAGGGGTCTACATAGACAATTCAAACCTAATTTTTAACGATTAAGATTTTCCAACACGTCAACTTCTAAAGAAAAGCACAACGTACCCATCGGAACCAAAATGCTAAAGATGCCTTCGAGTTATAACACTTGAGCTGAAAAGTGGAATGATGAGAGTAATAAAGTTGTTAAAAAGGTTGTTTAAACACTTCAGCTAAAATTTGATAACCTGAATAAAATTATGAAACTGTCAAAATTAATGTTTATTTTTAATGTTTTATTTTATTTTATAGCTTCACTTTATATAACAAACCATTTCTCACAATAGATGATAAAAAATAATGGAGTCACGTTCTCAATACATGGAAATTGCATCTAAACAAGAAAAATGATTTCACTTCCTACAGATTACAAAACCAGGAAACTTTGATAGACTAAAAACGAGATCAGAAAAGACAAAAATATCTCATGACTCATGACTAACAAATTTACTCTAATTAATCAACTTGGTTAAGAACAAAAATATATAGAAAAACTCATGATTAACAAATTTGGAAACGTCAAAACGATCATCATTCTTATTTATATCTCACAATAATTTACTCTAATCAATCAACCACATCACTCAACTTCCATAATTCTAGCTTGTGATTGATTGCTACCAAAATCCATATAAAAACTTAATTACTAGGTTTGACCACCCACTAGAAATATGTAGAAATATGTAGATTGTCAACCAACTTTAAGCAAATATGTAACTATATATGCTTAAAGTTGATTTTGCAGCGACAGATTTTGTAACACCATATTCAGCGAAAATATAAATCAGTGATCGATGCATCGTTAATAGATCCTGAAACACGCACGAAAAAACCTGGTTGATAAAGCATTGGTAAAGTCTCAGTATTACTAGTGAGCATCATGAAGATGCTTGACAAGATCGGGCGCTTTACATGATCTTCTTGAACACATATAAGACCGATATGAATGCATCGGACCACTTCATTTTTTTGAAAATCTTCTTATAATTAAAAGAGAAACTAGATTTTAACCCGCGGTATACCGCGAGACGACATTTTAAAATATATTATTTTATTTATTTTGTTTGGTATATAAGAGTTTACTACTATATTTTGGGTTGTTAATTCTATGATTTAACCCGTAGAGTATATTATATGATAATTTTTTTTATATAATCGTAATTTGATCAAATTAATTAAATAAGTATAATATTTGAAATAATAAAATGATATTGACCTAATATTCGTTTACATTGTATAATTTCATATTAAAATATTTTGTGAGTTATAGTTATAGTAGACAACCCGTAAAAATATATATATACTCATAATTATGTAAATTATAACCCGTTCCATCACATGACCCGTGCTACACAATTATCAATAATACTTTAGTACATCCATTTTTTGTATCGTTTAAGTAAAACACATCCGTTTCCAAAAATTCAAATTGTAACATATGCAAAAAAAATTATAATTTTACTATACATATGTTTATGTAATAATATAAATTTAAAAACAAATAAGATCATATAAAGATGTTGGAGAAATATTTGATTTATTAGGGAGAGATTTTAGGAAATTTGTTAAATGTAATAAATACTGATTTCTAATTTTGTAATTTTATTATGATTTAATTACAAAATTTGTCTTAAACTTTTCCATTTAATTAAATGGCAAGGGGTTAATTATGAAAATATCATAAAATAAAAGGGTATAACACAAAAGATAGTTCAAAAATGTTAATATAGATACAAAATTTGACATGTCTAAAATTTGGCCAAAATTTCCAAAATTGCCCATAAATTATTGGCAAACGAAAATAGAAATCAAAACTGAAGTGGGTAATTTTTGGAAATTTTGAAATCCAAAATTGATTAACGGACCGTTGGAGGCCAGATCCGCGTGTATCTGTTAGCTGGGTGGAGCTCCATGTTTTCGACCAGTAAATAATGAAGTTGAAATTGGATTCATTCCTGGGCCTTTTCCTCTTATAAATCATAGTTAGTGGGCATGTTCTAATATTCGGATGCAAATTAACAATTCATGTATTAGTATGCATTAATTAAGTTCTAAAACATATTAGGCCATTTAATAGCTATTTTAACATCTTTCGGTTTCCTAGCATTTATTAGTTGAGAAAATTTAGGAACAAATACATATGAGAAAGGTATGTGGAGTAAGTTTCGTTATATTCTGCACTAATATTCTGTATTTTATTTAAGCAATAGTAACATTTATTTCAAATTGCATGATTTTCTCGATTTTAAGAACCGCTCATCAAATGAAAAATATTTGCATCTTCCAGATATCTTCTTGTACGACCCCTCAATCTCAAGGGGGCAATAAATAAACAACGGAATTAGCGGCTTGAGATTGATTTCGATTATTATTAGTGTAGGCTTTGAAGAAACTGAGGAGTGTTGCTCGTGGGAGGTATTGTTGTAGACTATGATGATGAGCTAAGACCAATCATGACAAACGCGGCGATTGACGGCCATAAATCTAATAACATTGCATATTAAGGCGGTGCAATTTGTT
The DNA here is from genome assembly GCF_000375325.1 of Capsella rubella. NCBI lineage: Eukaryota > Viridiplantae > Streptophyta > Magnoliopsida > Brassicales > Brassicaceae > Capsella > Capsella rubella. The sequence continues at coordinate 6,727,927 of NW_006238917.1, read as the reverse complement.
TTATAAATAATGAATAAAACATTGGAAAAGAACAATAGTCAAGAAGCATGACTTAAAAAATACGTGATGAATAACCAGTTTTTTTCTTTTTAAAAAAAATTATTGCATATAAACAAAATAAAATTGAAAGAAGCTTTTTTTTTTTCTTTTTACGTTGAAGGAAAAGAATGTGAAAAAAAAGTTTTTAGTTTGATTGTAAAATAGTGAATAAGTTTTTGAGTTTTTTTTTTTTTAAATATATAAATAAGAAAAGTTAAAATAAGCAATTTTGGCAGCTTACATTCAGCGGTTGATGAACTTGAATTGCGGAAGCACTTGGCTTAACATTTTTTTTAAAGAAAACTCAATGACTTAAAGATAATAACAGAGAGAGTTTGATCGTTAGATTAGAACTCGGAAAACCTGCTCTGAGACCATGTAGAACATACAAACATATAATGGAACTAATGATGGAGCTGATAATTAGTGTGTAATGCATTACCGTTTGATGAGCTTATATATCACAACTCATACAAACTTGAATGATGGAGCTGATACGTGACTACAAAAGAACTAAGAGCACTCATAAAAACATTACCGTTTCACTGTAACTAATGTCCCTGACGCATGGTTTATGTCAAACTCTTTCAAATGTTGTTTCACTAGAGTAACATTGGCTAGACTCCAGGCCCTCTTGTAATTGGTTGCGTCTATTCGAAAAGAAGAACCCAGGTGGTTGAGGATCGGGTAAATCGATGGTGTTGCTTGTAAGCATCAACAGGATTGTCGACAAGGTGGGACGATCTTTCGGATCTTTTTGAACGCATAGGAGTGCGATGTGGATGCATCTTTTCACTTCTTCCTTCTCACAATTCTCTGAAATGCTTGAATCTACGAGCTCCAACAGCGACTCGCTTTTCCACAACCTCCACGCCTGTCAGGTAATTTAATCATCAATCCAGCACATACAAGTAAACCACAGCTAGATAAGATCTTATTCAATCATTTGATCAAGCACTTAGTTCTTCTCTGATACTCACGTATGTGACAAAATTCTCAGTTGTATTGTCTGACTGCTGGAAGAATCTGTTATTTTGACCACATATAATCTCAAGAACTAAGACTCCGAAACTATATACATCGGATTTCATTGAGAATAGGCCTTGCATTACATATTCTGGGGGCATGTAACCACTGCAAGAGTCAAACACAAGCAAGATTTAAGTAGACAGTAAAGAATAGATTATTCAAGCTTCAGTACATATGCCATATCAAGGGTAGTTTATTTGTGCGTACCGTGTCCCAACTATTTTGTTTGTATTAGCCCCACTTTGGTCCATCCCAAAAATTCTCGCCATTCCAAAATCAGCAATTTTCGGGTTCATATCTGCGTCTAGGAGAATGTTGCTGGCTTTAAGATCACGATGTATGATTGTGAGCCGTGAATCTTGATGAAGATATAGAATCCCTCGAGCAATTCCCTCGATAATGTTGTACCTTCTACTCCAGTCTAGTATCTCATGTTTTGTAGGGTCTGTACTTACAAAAAATAGTTATTAGCTAGCGATTCGTATTCAATTTGAGAAACTTATCAAACTTTCATCAATTGCTAATTTCACATACCAAAGAGGAAGTAATCAAGGCTCTTGTTGGGTACAAACTCGTAAACAAGTATCTTTTCTTCTCCTTCAAGACAAAATCCAAAAAGCCTAACAAGATTTCTATGTTGTAGTTTTGCAACAACAAGAACCTCGTTCTTGAACTCTTCTTCGCCCTGTGCTGACGCTTTGGATAGCCTCTTCACTGCAATTTCAATTCCATTAGGTAACGTACCCTACAAGTGACAACAAAGAGTTACTTTGATTCTGTAAAATCCAAGTTTGTCAAGACTCAAGAGAAGTAATGAACCAAGTAGCTACAGAAAAGACACCTTGAAAACTGCGCCGAATCCTCCTTGACCAAGCCTGTCACTAAAGTTTTTGGTTGCAACTTTAATAGTCTTAAAATCAAATTGCAGGGAGTCTACAGTTGTAATACCAGCTGCATATATGAAGAAAATTAAAGACACACTCTCTGAAATTAGATCACCAAGAAAACAATCTATCATTATCTGAGAGTGTTGTAATAAATGTTCCATAGACTATACACATGCTAAAAGTTAAGAGGTCAAAGAAAATAATATAAACAGACTCACATTGTTCAAAATCAAATTCTTGAAATTTTTTTCTCCTCCAGCAAAGTACAGCATATCGCCGAGCAAGCAGTACAAAGATGACGATGATGATGACTACCACAACAATGGGAACAAGAATTACCACAATAGCTTTAGCTTTGGCTTTTTTGGCAGGTTGCAGTGAAGGAGGAGAAGCAGCCAACGTAATATTATCAAAAGCCTTAGAGAATTTTTTCAAATCCCAACGGAAAAAGCAGCTTGCCCGTATAACAATGCAAACTTGCTTCTGACCACAGTCACCTACGTTTTGTCGCAGGCAACTCTCACAATCACGAGAGTGAGGTGTAAGATCTGGCGTGCATTGCATTAATGCGTAAATATTCTGGGAAGGTGTCAAGGCTGCAACATCAGCTGTGTAATAGCTATTACTAGAGGATGGTTTGCTTTTTGTTACCGAGGTTGTAACAATCATACGAGCCATTAAGCCTTCCCATATTGGTGTGAACTCTGTTAGAGCATTTGAGTTGATATCTCCAGTGTTGTGTATAATCTTACGCGGGTATAGCTCTGTGGATATATCGTCGAAAAAAGTACTGGAGTAGCGCACATGGCAAAGTATGGGCTCACCTGGCCATGTAAACGCGCCTTTTTGGTTAAGACAACTCCGTAGCAAACCATCAGAAGCGGTCTTGATACAAACAGAACAGTCATCTGAAGTTGATCCTGGGAGGCACATCCCTCTTGCGAAGACACGGTTTTGTTCTGTCCCGATGGAACCTGAATAGAAGAATCCCTCTCCAGCCGTGACATTGGAAGGAAGATAAGAGAGTATTAATCGGAGATTCACGTCGTAAGTACTGTTTGGTGTGAAATTACCATTGTTTATGCATTGTTGTTGTGCTGAGACTGAAACAACACAGAGGACAAAACAGAGGATTGTAAACAAACTCCTCTGTTTCATTTTTTTTTTCTTTGAGATTTGTGACGTTGTCTTAGTATTTTAAAAACATTGATTAATAATATATTAACTTCTCTTGCGAACTCCCAAATGTTGAATTCGTCAAACTCAGTTACGGTGGTCAATAAACTTGAATATGCGGTCGTCACTCAAATACATTTGTGGTTGGCATTGTGAAAGTGAAGCTCCCATCAATTATACAGAGGATGATGAATGGTTTTGTGGCTTTAAGTGTAACGTCGAAAAGTCAAAAGTCAAAAGAATAAAGAATGGGAGCAACACTATCAAAGAGTAGAAGACTGAAGTAAAGACAAAATACTTAGAGTCATTAGCTGCTTTGCTATCAAAGACTAGAAGACTGATGAGACAAAATACGAAGAGACAAGATAATTATTGTCTTAGTATTTTTTTTCATAAGAAAATTCTGTAGCCAATTCTCCTCTCTTTTGGGAATAGTCAACAATGGCGTCTACGATCTACACTGGAGGCTATAATTATAATCTAATTTTCAGTATTTAAAAACTTCCTTTTTTTGTCGCCTTCAGTGATTAAAATAAATATATCCAACACCAACAAATCAGTTTCTGAAGACAAATATATTCAGCAATAATTTCATAAGAAATAAGAAAGAGACTTTTCCAAATTCTTAGTTGAATAACAATATGATCTCTTATTCTAAAATGGCTTAGATAATTTACTTAGTTGAACATACAAGATTTTGGTTTCACGATTTTTTACCAGGAATTTGAAAAGCTTTTACATTCTATCATATGATAACTTTCTTAAATTCATCCAAAATATTTTACATTGTACCAAACCAAACGAAAAAATATAAAATTTCCTCATTTAAGTTTTGATTATATATAAGTTTTTTCTATTTATTTTCAATCATACAATTAAACCAAATCCAAATTGAATACTGAACCAAACTTCAAAATTGCATCAGATTACACCATCCCAATTGAATTACATATGGTTTTATTTAAGCTGCTACCCGAGTCCTCAACGAGGATATAACTCAGTGATCGATGCATCATCAACAGATGTTGGATATGACTTGGTTGTCATAGATTGATATGAATCAAGCGGATCTTTCTCAGGTCTACTGTGCCCGAGAAAACCTGGATGCTGAGGCACTGGTAAAGGCACAGTGTTACTAGTGAGCATCACAAAGATGGTTGAAAATGTCGGACGCTCTGCAGGATCTTCTTGAACGCATAAAAGACCGATATAAATGCATTGAAGCACTTCACTCTTTTGGCAATTATCTATAATACTTGGATCCACAAGGTCTAAAGCAGTTCCGTTACTCCAAATCCTCCAAGCCTAATTATGAATCAATAAATCAGTTCTTGTAACCATTGCTTATTGTAAGAGAGCTAAATAAAATTAGAAACATGACCTGCCTTAAAACTTACATAAGTAACCAAGTCAAGTTCCGGGTCTGTCTCATAGAAGCTGCTGTTCTTCCTACCGCTTATAATCTCAAGAAGTAACACTCCGAAGCTATAGACATCAGATTTCATTGAGTATAGGCCATCAATCGCATATTCGGGAGACATATAACCGCTGGAATCCATGACAAAAAACATTGTATATATATTAGCAAATTTTTTTAAAAAAAAATTAAAACTTATGAGAAGTGAAGTAGAAGACCTACTAGGTACCAACTATTCTGCTTGTGTTCTCATGGGTTTGGTCCATTCCAAAGATCCTCGCCATTCCAAAATCAGCGATTTTCGGATTCATATCCGCATCTAGGAGAACATTACTTGCTTTAAGATCACGGTGTATGATTGTGACCCGTGAATCTTGGTGAAGATACAGAATCCCCCGAGTGATCCCTCCAATGATCTTGTATCGTTGAGTCCAGTCCAGCCGACCTTTCTTTCCATGGTCTGTGTGCGCACAAAAACAACCTCGTTATTGAATTACAGTTACATCAGAAGATTTGCAATCACACAAGTTTCAGGAGGCCATAAAAACCATTCAAACAGAGCAATAAATGCAACTGACCAAAGAGGAAAGAATCCAGGCTTTTGTTGGGCACATACTCGTAGACCAATACCCTTTCTTCTCCTTCTAGAGAAAACCCTAGAAGCCTAACAAGATTTCGGTGCTGAAGCTTTGCAACAACAACAACCTCATTCTTGAACTCTGTTTCACCTTGTCCTGATAATTTTAAGAGTCTCTTCACCGCAACTTCAGTCCCATTCGAAAATGTACCCTATTCGTTTTCACCAGGATCATCTCGTTATCCAAATGTGTTGATCCCAATATCTCAATAAAAAGTACACAACCTTAAGCGCAGTTAAAGAATTGATAGAGATAGTACCTTGTAAACCTCACCAAATCCACCTTGACCAATCTTATTATTTTCTGAATAATTATTTGTTGCAGCTAGTATTGTTCTATAATCAAGTTGCAGCAACTTTATTGTTTTCATATCATCTCCTGATGTACAGTAAAAGTCATAGTAATCAGAAAAAAAAAAAGACTGACCAATGACACTAATCAAACCCAATTAATTAAGACTTTTACAGTGTTAATCTTTCGAATCTTTACCATAAAAGGCTGGTGCAGCAGTAGAAGACTTCCTTGTCCTCTTTGCATAGAAACAATAACCAGCTACTAAAAGTAGAACAGCCACTACAATAGGCACAACAATGAACGCCACTAATGCATTTGAATTCCCATCTTTCCCTGCGTTTCAAAGATTATTTTTCTTGAGATCGGATAGTAGCAGATGAATTAAATCTTTAAAATCAATCATAGGGAGCAGATGTATTAAAAGAAAAGAAGAAAGAGCTAACCAGGAGGTGATGGTGCTTGTTGACGTGGTGGTGTTCTAACCGCGGTCTCATTGAAGAACTTGTAAAGCTCGTACCTTGAATTACAACTAGGCAAATGAAGTCTTGCTCCAATTCTGTTAAGACGCATTCCATTAATGGTTTCTTGCAGACAGCTCAAGCACTCTATTCTTGTAAGATCAGGAGTGCACTGAACCATGCCGTACAAAGTCTGGAGTGCGGTCCAATTAGCACTTATCGTATAGAACTTTCTAGGACTGCTCGCTGCTTCAACAGCAGCTTGGTTCATCGTGGACCACACGAAATCTTCGTATTGGTCTACTCGGTCAGATGACATATTGCCGTTCAACATCCTCCATTTCCATTCTATATTGGCATTCATGGTCGACAGAATATTCTGGTCAGAGTATCTGAGCATGCAGTCCTCGTAATACAGCACGGCTTCTCTCTCATTCGGACACCGACTGAGTACGTCGTTGACGGAAAAGGTGACGCAGCTACGGCAATCCTCTGGCGTGACGTCACCCTGACAGAGGAAAAGTCCCGTGACTCTGTCGGGGTCTTGTCCCGCCGTGGCGTTTTGGAATCCGGTGGAGTAAGAGGCGTTGTCGGAAGAGAGAGTGGACAAAAGTGTTTTGAGATTGGTGAAGTAAGTGCTGTTCCTTGTATACGTTGTTGTGTTTGAACAAACATTTTTTGATTGAGCAGAAACTCTGAAGCTAGTGAGGAAGGAGAAAAGGAAAAGGATGATCAAAGAGGCGCGAGAAGACATCTTTTTTTCCTCTATTTGTGTTTCACATTAGTTAGCTAATGAATATATTTGTTTTTTCACTATTTAGAAAACAGAGGAAGGTTTGTGGCGATGACTTGATTCACAAGAAGTTAAATTAAAAGTCAAAGTAAACCATTTGAAGAGACACAAACAAACAGCTGCTTTACAATTCTTATCTCTTTGGTCTTGATGTAACTACGTCTCCCTCCTTTTCAAATCGTCAAAATTTCAATATATGTATGTGACAGAGAAATACAAGAAAGGTCAAAAATATAATATTCCACAAATGCAAGAAATGAGAACTTTCATGTATTACTATCAAAATATTATAGTAATATTGACCAAAGATTCTGGAGCCATAAATACAAATTAGAAGATTTTCATAACAGAGAACTCATAATACAAATGTAGAAAGAAGTGATAGAGACTGTAAGTAAAGTTTGATATACATAACTTCTGAATAACATACTAGATTTACAATATTCTCAATGGAACTTCAACGAGGATCCAAATCTGAAACCGTTGCATCAGTGCTCTCTGATACTGGTTCTTGGTTGCTTCCGTTTGGAAACAAGAATCCAGGTGGTTTAGGAGTAGGTAACAGATGGGTATTGCTAGTGAGCATCAACATGATTGTCGACAACTTGGGACGGTCTGTTGCATCTTTCTGAACACATAAGAGTGCAATGTGAATGCATCGTATCACTTCATCGGTTTGAAAATTATTTGACATGGTTGGATCTACGATTTCTAATGGTGACCCGTTTCTCCACAACCTCCAAACCTGTAACAAAATTAAATCATGAAGCAAGAACTCAATAATAGATAAGATAGTAGTGTTGGTTTAGTCCTTTGATCATCAGTCAGTAACTTAGTTCTTCTTTGGTACTCACATGTGTGATTAAATTCTCAGCTGTAGTATCTGACTCGTTGGAGAATATGTTATGTCGACCACATATTATCTCAAGAACTAAGACTCCAAAACTGAAGACATCAGATTTTGTTGAGAATACACCTTGCATCACGTATTCCGGGGATATGTAACCGCTACAAAAGTAAAACACAAAAAAACATTAAGTATGTTACAGATCCCTATCAGTACATAGGTCTTATTAAAGAGTAATTCACTTATACCGTGTTCCAACTATTCTTTTTGTATTAGCTCCACTTTGGTCCATCCCAAAAATTCTTGCCATTCCAAAATCAGCTATTTTGGGGTTCATATCGGCATCAAGGAGAATATTGCTCGCTTTGAGGTCCCGATGTATGATTGTGACCCGTGAGTCTTGATGAAGATATAATACTCCTCGAGTGATACCCATGATAATGTTGTACCGTTTTGTCCAATCTAACTGCCCTTGCTTTGTAGGATCTGCATACAAAAGGAGTTATTGGCTACTTTAGATTTCAATTAGGGAAGCATAACAAAATATCATGACATATGCTAAATTTCACATACCAAAGAGGAAGTAATTGAGGCTCCTGTTGGGGACAAACTCGTAAACAAGTATCTTTTCTTCTCCTTCCAGACAAAACCCCAGCAGCCTAACAAGATTTCTATGCTGGAGTTTTGCAACAACAACAACCTCATTCTTAAACTCTGCTGCGCCTTGTGCTGATGCTTTCGATAGCCTCTTCACTGCAACATCTGCTCCATTAGGCAACATACCCTACGAATGACATCAAAGAGTTACATTGAATTTTTATTTTTATTTTTTTTGTCAAGGAAAGTGACAAGGCAAGAAGTTACATATATGACACCTTGTAAACTTCACCGAATCCACCTTCACCAAGCTTGTTACTCCTTGCAAAGTTGTTTGTTGCAGCTTCAATTGTCTTAAAGTCGATTTGGAGGGAATGTACAGTAATACCAGCTGCATAATCAAATTGAAGACACACTCTCTTATATCATATCACCAACAATTAGTGTTTTAATAAGCGTTCTTAATTAATGTCGTAGACTATGCATGCTAAAAATTAAGGGGGCAAAAGAAAAGCTTATAGACCAACACTCACATTGATCAAAACCAAATTCTTGATTTGTTTTTTTCCTTGAGAAGCATACAAAAGATCGCCGAGCAAACAGTACTAAGAGGATGATGACCATGAAGACGGCTACTACAATGGAAAATATAATTCCCACAAAAGCTCCGGTTGAGATTTTTCTACTCTCTGTGGCGTTTTCGATATGACCTTTTTTACTCTTGTCAGGTTGCGGCTGAGGAGGAGAAGAAGCGACCGTAATATTACCAAAAGCCTTAGAGAATGTTTTCAGTCCCCAACGGAAATAGCAGCTTGGCCGCATAACAACGCCTCCTTGCTTCTGAGAACAGCATAACTGATAGTCATTTGTGCTTTCTTGGAGACAATTTCTACAATCATCAGAATTAGAAGAAAGATCAGGCGTGCACTGCATCAATGCGTATATATTCTCGGAAGCTGGCACGGCTGCCATTGCCGCCGTATAATAATTGTTACTAGACGATGGTGTGCTTTTTGCTGTGGAGGCTGCATTAATCATACGAAAGATTAATCCGTTATATATTTCCGTCAACTCTCTTAGATTTGAGTTGATATCCTCAGTGTTGGCCACCAGTTCAGACGGGTCCATAGTTGCAGATCCTGAGAAAGAAGTGTTGGAGTAGCGCACATGGCAAAGCGTGGGCTCACCGTGCCATGAATAAGCTTCTGTCTGGTAAGGACAACTCTGTATCAAACGATCAGACACTGTCTTGATACAATCTGAACAGTCATCTGGAGCTGCCCCTGGGATGCACATCCCTATTGCGTAGACCCGGTTCTGTTCTTGTCCAACGGAACCATTGTAGAAGAAGCCGACTTGAGCCGTGACATTAGAAGGCAGAAAAGAGAGAATGAGACGGCGGTTTGCGTCGTATGTACTGTTGGGTCTGAATCTCCCACTCTTCATGCATGTTTGTGCGGGAACTGAAGAAACACTGAAGCTTACGATGACTAAAAAACAGAGGGTTGATAAGGTATTACTCTGTTTCATATTTCCTTCGAAGATTATACCAGACACACACACAAAAAAAAACTCTTGGTCTCTGTCCCGTTTCTTACCGGTTGAAACAGCAGATGGAGGTTTCTCTCCGAAATATCTTGTATTAAATTCGTCAAACTGATAATTGTGGTCCTTAAACATGCATTCGCGGTCATAAAAGTTGAGTCAAACTTAGAGAACAAAGTATTTTTATTTTTATTTTGTCTTCACTTAGAGAACAAAGACTCTTACAATTATATGAAAGAAGGATGTGGTACCAAGAATAAGATATTGTAGAATCTTATACGCTGAGATTATGCACATTTGTGATAACAAAGAAAAAACAAAATAAGTGATGAGAAAAGTCAAACCATTGACCAAGTCTAAGATAAAGGAAGCTAGAGAGGAGTACACACCATCAAAGACGAGAAGACGAAGTAAAGACAAAATACGACTACTCATAGCATTATTGCCTATTTTTTTATTAATTTAACTCCACTATCCAAAAAATATTATGGTTTGATTAGAGCGTAAAGCAGCAACCACGTAAGTCTACAACACACACAGAGATTAAAACCTAACTTCAGTTCAGTGATTAAAGACGCCCAAGTGACACCAACATATCAATCTCTAATTTTCCGGGTTATATGATATCGGTTTATTAAATTAAGTAATTAACCGGTTTGGATAACATTTATATCAATCAGAGTATGTAATATGTATGTAGAGAGGATAAAACAGAGCAATGAATGTTGGGTAACAAAGAGCCGGTAACCGTTTTGGACATATTATATATCAATTAATTAGAAATTTCTCTCAAACATTGTACATAACTGTCTCAATGGATTGATGTCTGGTCAATGTAATCTCAACTTCAACGAGGTTCCAGATCTGTAATGGTTACGTCATTGATAGTTTGTGAACTGGACTTGTTCGTAGACTGACTAGACTCAATGCCATCTCGTTCTTGGTTGCTTTTATTTGGAAAGAAGAATCCAGGTTGTTGAGGATTAGGTAAAGTATGGGAATCGTTAGTGAGCATCATGTAGATTGTCGACAAGCTTGGGCGATCTGCGGGGTTGTATTGAACGCATAGCAGTGCAATGTGAATGCATCTTGTTACTTCTTCGATTTCACAATTCTCTGAAATGGTTGGATCCACAACTTCCAATGGTGAACTGTTTCTCCACAATCTCCAAGACTGTAACACAATTTAGATATCAATCAAGAACTAAAGATGTAATCATCAATCAAGAACAGAGTTCTTCTTTGGTACTTACGTATGTTACCAAATTCTCAACTATAGTGTCGGACTGGTGGACGAATCTGTTATTTCGACCAGATATAATCTCAAGAATTAAGACTCCAAAACTATAGACATCAGATTTTGTTGAGAATTGGCCATGCATCACATATTCCGGGGGCATGTAACCACTACAAGAGTAATACACAAGAAAAATTAGGTGCATTACCATTTACTGGCGAAGAAAAGATTTTTGAAGCTTCAGTAAATAGGCCATAACAAGGGTAATAGGCTTATACCGTGTTCCAGCTATTCTGTTGGTATTAGCTCCACTCTGATCGATCCCAAAAATTCTCGCCATTCCAAAATCAGCGATTTTTGGGTTCATATGGATATCTAGGAGAATGTTGCTGGCTTTGAGGTCACGGTGTATAATTGTGAGCCGTGAGTCTTGATGAAGATATAGAATTCCTCGAGTGATTCCCTGGATAATGTTGTACCGTTTTGACCAGTCTAACTCCCCTTGCTTTACAGGATCTATCGATAATTAGTTAGTAGCTACTTTAGATTTCAGTTAGAGAAGCTAATAAAAGATATCATGTACACTTAAAGTTTGCTAATTTCACATACCAAAGAGGAAGTAATCGAGGCTCTTGTTCGGGACAAACTCGTAAACAAGTATCTTTTCTTCGCCTTGTAGACAAAATCCGAGAAGCCTAACAAGATTCCTATGATGGAGTTTTGCAACAACAACAACCTCGTTCTTGAACTCTCCTGCACCTTGTTTGGATGCTTTTGACAGCCTCTTAATTGCAACTTCTGTCCCGTTAAGTACGCCCTATACATACATACAATGAATTTATATCCCATTGCATGGATCCCTTCTGCAAACTTCTTACAAAATCAGGTCCTCATAGAAATGATAAAATGATACCTTGAAAACTTCTCCAAATCCACCACGACCAATTATATTGCTCTCCGAGAATTTATTTGTTGCAGCTTCAATAGCTTTAAAATCGAATTGCAGTGAGCGTGTTATGGTGATATCAGTAGTATTGGATCCTGTGCAACACCCACAAATGTATATAAATCATAACCACACCCGCCAATGTATAAAGGAAATGATGGATAAATTAAACACAAAACAACTGACCTTGATATTTCTTTCTCCTTCTATAAAAAATAAATCCAAGCCCAAGAAGTAGCAAGATGATAATAATAATGGTGGAGCTAATAACTGCCTTAAAGATTGCCATTGAGATTATTATGCTATCTGTTAGAGAAGATTAAAATGAAAATACAATAGTCATCCACTGTTTTTTTTGTTTTTTAAGCCTTCTTTAGAGTTATACTATTGGAAGACTTACCTTTCTTAGTGGTTGTATTGGTCACTGCCGGAGGTGCCAACGTAAAACGACTAAAAGCCTCAGCAAAGGGAAACAGATCCCACCGGAAAAGACAGCTGGCCCGGTACACAGTGCCACCTATCTTCCCGTTGCAGCATGATTGAAAGTCACTAACACTCTGCCTTAAACAGGTACGGCAATCCCCCAAAGATAAGTCCGGAGTACATTGCATCAATGCATATATAGTCTGGAGAGCTGTCACGGATGCTCTGTCAGCTGCGTAGTACTTGCTTTTAGATGATGGCGAAGTAGTATTGGCTATCATACCACTTGTTAACCCTTCCCACACTTGATTAAACTCTCCTAAGTTGGATCTGATATCGTTCGGATTCGGGGTAGGAAAATGCGGTTCTATCGTGCGTACTCCAAAAAAGTAACTGTCAGAGTATCGTACCATACACACAATCCGTTTCTCAGACCAGGCAAGGCCTTCTACCTGGTTGGGACAGCTTTCCAGTAATAGATTCGACGCGTAGTCAATACAATTGTAGCAAACCTCTGATTGAGCACCTTGATTGCACATCCCCATAGTATAAACTCGATCAGAGCCTTGGCCAATCGAAGAATTGAAGTAGCCACCTTGAGCTGAAACATTAGAAGCAAGAGAAGAGAGGAGAACGCCACGGTTTCTGTCATACCTGCCACGTGGTTCAAAAACCCCACTATTGCCACATTCTGGTGCATACACAACAACAAAGCCTACAAAGACAAACCACAAGATTGGCAAGAGATTCTTCAATTCCATTTTCAAGATCATACAAATGATTTTTTAAGGTATAGGACAACAAAGTAAGTATGAATAATATGCATACCGTTTTGTGTTGTCCATAAACATGTCCTCGTCAATTAAAACTTTATTAAGAAAAAAAAATATAAAAAAATTCTACGTTGACTCATTTACTATTTCGGTTGAGTTAAGCCGTAGTAAACAAGCTGGACAGAGTTTTGTCCCTTTCTTACGAGTTCAAACCGCAAACCGAATTTATTTTTTTGAGAATTTTCCAAGTGTTGAATTCGTCAAACTGATGATATCAGTGGTCGTTAAACATACACGTACGGTCATAGTCAATTATTTAAAAATGATCTAAAGACTAAAGTAAACGAAGACTCGTTAGTACGTCACAATTACTATCTTTCAGGATGTGACAAATATAGATAGGAAACAACATGATTCACAAAAATGGAATATATGAGGATTTGGAATTTAACTCGATGATACCAATTTTCATGCAGAGCAATCAGCCGTCGGTGGAAATTGAATCTACACATAAAAGTGAGCATCTAAACTCCAACCGCATCTGAACAACATTCGTAAGATATTTTATATTTTCGGCACGGATCGTTGGTTAGGTATATTTATATTTTAATTGTTTTTAATACAAGATGTAAATGGTTTTTTTTACATAAATGTAAATGGTTGTACAATTATAGCATTAATATAATTGTCCTCATAGGCCATACAGTATTGTAATACATTAGTTCATTATTTTCTTCAACAGAACAAAATATGAAACTATATATTCTTAATTATATGGAATTGTGGGTTTAAATATTAAAATGTTTTATATATCCCGCTTAATGGTAAACGATAGACAGTGGTTTTTAGTTTTACAGTACAAACTTGTAAGTTGTAACTGATAAATGGTGTGATTGATGCGTCGTCAATAAACCTTAACAGACTTGGTGGTCGTTGCCTCGTTGGTAGATCTGAATCAAGCGGATCTTTTTTAGGTCAACTCGGAACGAAAAACCCTGGTTGTTGAGGCATTGGTAATGTCACAGTATCGTTAGAGAGCATCATAAAAATGTTTGACAAGATGGGACGCTCTTCAGGATCTTCTTGAACACATAAAAGACCGATATGGATGCATCGAACTACTTCACTCTCTTGGCAATTATCTACAATAACTGGATCCACGAGGTCTAATGTTGTTCCGTTACTCCAAAGCTTCCAAGCCTAGATTATCAATCAATGAATCAGTTCTTTCTACCACCGTTTATTTTAAGAGAGATAATTAAATATAAATATTTGATTGCCTTTAAGCTTACATATGTGACCAAGCTATGTTCGCCGTCTGTCTCATAGAAGCTTGTGTTCTTCTTACCGCTTATAATCTCAAGAACTAACACTCCAAAGCTATAGACATCTGATTTCACTGAGAACTGGCCATGTATTGCATATTCCGGAGACATGTAACCGCTGGGATCAACAACAAAACTTTGGTATACTAGCAAAATCGTGTTTAATAAACTTAACTTATGGGAAGTAAAAGACTTACAAGGTACCAACTATTTTGCTTGTGTTCTCCTGGGTTTGGTCCATCTCAAAGATCCTAGCCATTCCAAAATCAGCAATTTTAGGATTCATATCCGCATCCAGAAGAATGTTACTTGCTTTGAGGTCACGGTGTATGATTGTGAGTCGTGAATCTTGATGAAGATATAAAATCCCTCGAGCAATCCCTTCAATGATGTTATGTCGTCGAGTCCAGTCCAGTTGGCCTTGTTTTGCAGGATCTGTGTATCCATGATTTAGAGTGGAATCTAATGACTTGTAACCCAAGTTTGAAGATAGAAAAGGAAAAGTTTGTAATAAAAAACAAGAAATGAACTGACCAAAGAGGAAATAATCAAGGCTTTTGTTGGGCACGTACTCGTAGACCAGTATCCTTTCTTCTCCTTCAAGAGAAAACCCGAGAAGCCTAACAAGATTTCTGTGTTGAAGCTTAGCAACTACAACAACCTCGTTCTTGAACTCTGTATGACCTTGTCCTGAAGATTTTGAAAGTCTCTTCACTGCAACTTGAGTTCCATTTGTAAACGTACCCTATTCGTTTTCATCCAGCATAATCTCATTATTCGAATGTATTGACACAAAATTTTACGAAAAAAGTACACAATCTCGTAAACCTTGTAATAGTACCTTGTAAACCTCACCAAATCCACCTTGACCAATCTTATTATGTTCTGAATACTTATTTGTTGCAGCTCGAATCATTCTATAATCAAGTTGTAGCGACTCTATGGTTGTTATATCATCTCCTGTTGCACAATAAAAGACTTAATAATCAGAAACTAATACAAAAGATTAGCCAATGACAATATAATAAAACCAATTAAGATTGTTTAATCATTGGAACTTTTACCATCAAAGGTTGGTGCAGTATCAGAATTCTTCTTAGCCCTTTTTGCAAGGAAACAGTAACCAGCTATGAAAAGCAGAACAACCACTATAATAGGCACAACAATGGCTACCACCAACACATTTGAATTCCCACCTTTCCCTGTTTCTGTTTTTCAAACATCATTTTCTTAATTAAGATCAAACACCATGTAAAAAGAATGAAACTTTCTAATTTGGTATTATTGCTATAATTTCAATAAAACAGGAGAGGGAGAAAAAACAGAGGACGAAGAAAGAGTTTACTAGTTTGTGAAGGAGCTGGCTCCGGCGATGGTGGTGATGACGGTAGTGGTGATGGTGGTCGTGGGGATGGTGGTAATGTTCTAATCGCGGTTCCGTTGTAGAACGGGTAAAGCTCGTACCTTGCATTACAACTAGGATAAACAAGTCGTCCACCAACTCTGCCAAGAGGCAATCCATCGATGGAACTTTGCAAACAGCTCAAGCACTCTTCTCTTGTAAGATCAGGAGTGCACTGAACCAGCCCGTTCAAAGTCTGGACTGGTGTCAGTTCGGTCTCTATCGTATAAAACTTTCTAGAACTGTTGGCTGCTAAGGCGGCAGCTTGTTTCATCGTGGAAGATACCGTACTTATGAACCAGTCTCTTTGATTAGAAGAAATATTGTTGGGGTTCTGCATGATTAATCCTCCGTCGTATGTAACGGTCGATAGAATATTCTTGTCAGAGTATCTGAGAATGCACTCTTCGTAATAGAACACGGCTTCTCTCTTATCCGGACACCGAAATAAGGACTCGTTAGCGGCGAAGACGACGCAGCCACGGCAAACTTCCGGTGAGTAATCTCCGCGGCAAAGAAAAAGTCCCGTGACTCTGTCGGGGGCTTGTCCCGCGGTGGCGTTTTGGAATCCGGTGGAGTAAGAGGCGTTACGGGAAGAAAGAGAGGACAAAAGGGTTTTAAGATTGGTAAAGTAAGTGCTGGTCCTTGTGTAGGTTGTATTATTTTGACATCCCCCATTTAGGTAGTAAGGTTTTTGAGCAGAAGCTCTGAAGCTAGTGTGGAATGAGCAAAGGACAAAGAAGATGAAATAGAAGCAAGAAGACATGATTTTACTTCCTTAAGCTCTCTACCTGTGTTCCAAATTATGAGCTCCAATTTATAAACTGAATATGTTTCTTCTCTCTATCTGACCACTCTTTATTAACGTGAAGTTGAAGATGGCTTGTTTGCACGACAATAAATAAGTCAATCAAAGTCAAAAGTCTTAAGTAAACGATTCTTTTTTATTTATTTTATTATTAGATTGGAGGGTCTAAACACTCTAGCTAATATATGAATCAAGGAATATGTAAAGTGTTAACCCATTAAATTATCACTGAACTAATATGTTATACATTTCTAATAAAATAAGTAAAAAT
This sequence comes from Capsella rubella, assembly GCF_000375325.1. Lineage (NCBI taxonomy): Eukaryota > Viridiplantae > Streptophyta > Magnoliopsida > Brassicales > Brassicaceae > Capsella > Capsella rubella. Next base: position 6,711,022 of record NW_006238917.1, on the reverse strand, counting down.
GTGCAATTTTTTTTTTTTTTAAATAACTGCACATGTGTGATTGAGAAGATAACAATTTTAAAATCTAAACAATTTGTTAACCTATTAAAATTTATGGCTACGTGTGAAAGAGTTGGTTTGAAATAGTCACTAAATATCTTTCAGCATTAAAGCATCCCCAATTTTATCAAACTATCTCACTCAAGTTGACTTGAAAATTTGTATTTTTGTTTTACTTCTTATGAAACGAACGGTTGGAGTAGAGTATTATTATACAAAGAGTCCATTGTATATCTAGTTGGGCCTTTTCTCCGATTGTGACCAAAGTTGGCCCTGACTTTTCAAAGACCAAAGAAAAAAACATCTATTTCATCTTGAGGAGTCGAAATAGGGGTGTACTTGGAATATAATACAATTTTACCGTGTTGTTTGGGTTAGGACAGCAAACAAGAATATGTCATATGTGTAATAAATTTCCCAAGCAAGTTGTACTTGACCGTCTGGGTCTTAATTAATGTTGATTGGGTGGACTTGTGAAAATTATGTTGAGTCAAGTGTAGTAACTAGTAAAGAAGCTGGAACTGGTACATATATTGGTGTAACTATATGAATAAATCATGCGGCACCCAGCTTAACACGTCGTAGAATCACCCATGTAAAGATGATTCTATATTTTTGTAACAAAAACTCATTAGCCACTTCAAAATTATTATTTAATAACCATACTATAGAACATCAAGATTGGTCTCTAACGAGGATCTAAATCACTAATTGTTGCATCATTTATAGAGAAAGGAATAAAATTTCCAGTAGATTGACCTGACTCCAAGTCTTCAGCTGCTATGTATCGATTGAGTTCGCTCCGGAAGAAAAAACCAGGTTGGTGAGGCACCGGTAAGGTGATTGTGTTACTAGTGAGCATCAAGATGACCGTAGACAAATTTGGACGATCAATAGGATTTTCTTGAACGCATAATAATGCGATATGTATGCATCTGATAACTTCGCTGCTGTCACAACTCTCTATAATAGTTACATCCAAGAGTTCTAGCGGTGATCCATTTCTCCATAGCTTCCATGCCTACAGGATGAGAGATCCATTAATACGCTGAAATCTGATTGAAGTTAAAAGAAGACTGCTTTGATGTTTTCATCTCCATACTCACATATGTGACCAAGTTGCTGGCATTGTTGTCTGTTTGGTTGAAGCTGCTATTGCGCTTGCCACTAATGATCTCAAGAACTAAAACCCCGAAGCTATAGATATCAGATTTTGTCGAGTACTGGCCATGCATTGCGTACTCGGGAGACATATAACCACTGGAACATAAAGTGAACGTCCCTACTTCAGCATACAGATGACAATCAAAGACTTCTTCTATAGTAACTCAAAAGAGAAGAGAAATTACTATGTTCCAACTATTCTGTTTGTATTGTCCAGGGTTTGATCAACACCAATAATCCTGGCCATGCCAAAATCCGCAATCTTCGGGTTCAGATCTGCATCTAAAAGAATGTTACTAGCTTTGAGGTCACGGTGTATGATTGTAAGCCGTGAATCTTGATGAAGATATAGAACCCCTCGGGCAATCCCTGTAATGATCTTGTATCTCATCGTCCAGTCCAACTGACCTTGCTTTTTAGGGTCTGCACGTTCATACATACTCATTAACTACATGACTTGAAAGAAAATTTTCAAAAGTGGTTACTAGCAACATACCAAACAATAGATAATCGAGGCTCTTGTTGGGAACAAACTCGTAGACGAGAATTTTTTCATCTCCTTCAAGACAGAACCCGAGAAGCCTAACCAAGTTTCGGTGTTGAAGCTTTGCTACTAGAACAGCCTCTGTTTTGAACTCTTGTGCACCTTGTCCTGATGTTTTGGATAGTCTTTTCACGGCAACTTCAGTTCCATTTGGAAGTATACCCTAAACGAATTGACATTTAATCACATCTATATTGATTTCATAAGTTTTCTGACACAAGTCGTTGAAAGAACTTAACAATATACCTTGTATACTTCACCGAATCCACCTTGACCGAGCCTATTACTCCTCGAAAACTTATCAGTTGCAGCTTCAATCGTTTTAAAATCAAATTGCAACGAATGTGTAACAGATATATCATCACCAGCTGCAAAACGAAAATCGTAGTATTGGTAAGCTAAAATTCACATTTATCTCTTAGCTGAATAAACACAAGGCCCTAATAAAACAGAGCACATAAACAAATTCCACCAAAGAAATCACGAAATAATCCATAAAAATGAGCAATGATGCTCAAAACCCTTTTCCTCAATCACGATCAAACCCTAATCTCCCTGATCTTGAATAAGTTTTTCGTTTTTCAAGATTGATTGGAACCACATGTAAACAACAAACTTGAACACAACTCACATTGAAAACCAACATCTCGGTACGATTTTTTCCTCCGATAAAAAGCAAACACAAGAGCCAGCAGCAGCGAGAAGAAGACGACGACGGTTGCTACCGCAATACCCACAATAGCTCCCACTGAAAGCGAATCGCCATCTACACAGTCGCATAAATTTATTTCATTAAAGAATAATATTTTTTCTTCCTTAATTATTTCCTAAATTAGGTCAAATTATTAGTATATAATAAACTAGGTTAAAATTATTAGTACTTTGTAATAAAAGTTAGATATAATGAGAAAATCTTTATCCAAAACTCCAAAACTAGTTTTCAAAACAAACCGTCCTCATCGCCAGTAGGAGGCTGCGGTGGAGGTGCTGCCGAAGTAATATTATCAAAGGCTCCTAAGAAAGGATAAAGATCCCACCGGAAGAAACAGCTCGGCCTCCGAGCAACACCGCCTTGATTCCCACGGCAACACTCTTGATACCTCCTAACACTTGCTCGTAGACAAGCGTCGCAGTTCCCCGGTGATAAATCCGGGGTGCACTCCATCAACGCGTATACTCGCTGGAACTTCGTCAATGAAGTCACATCCGCCGCGTAGTACTTGTTACTAGAAGACGATGAAGCTCCGTTGCGTCCACTGGAAGCTGAATCTATCATCCGAAGCGTAAACGCATCCCAGATTCGATCAAATTCAGACATATTAATGGTGATGTTTCCGGTGTTGTACCTCAACGTGTGTGGCTCTAGATCCATTGATCCAGTGAATGAACGGTTGGCGTAACGAACCATGCAGAGAGTTTTGGTGCCTGGCCATGAGAAAGCCTCTGTTTGGTTAGGACAGTTCTGTATTAACTCTGTAACCGCCCTTGTTATACAATCTGAGCAATCCTTTGATTGAGCTCCAGGGATGCACAAGCTAGTTGCATAGACTCTGTCTGGTTCTTCCCCGATCGAAGAGTTATAGAAGAGGCCGTCTCGAGCCGTGACATTAGAGGCAAGAGATGAGAGGATGAGTCGACGGTTTGAGTCATACGTAGTGTTTGGCCTGAAAGTCCCTGCAGTGTTCACGCAAATCTGTCCGGACACAGAGACGAAACAGTAAGTCACGAAGACGGATATGACGATCGGTAAGAGATTTCTTCGACACATTGTTTTTAGAGATGATGGGGTTTTGCTGTGTTGAAATGATTAAAAGGTTAAATACGCTTATATGTTGTCTCTGTCAAAACTGGAGGCTCCAAATATATTATGAGAGCAAAGTTGAGTAAAAGACTTGGATATGATCATGCGAGAAGTCAAAGTCAACCTTAAATTGAAAATCGATTAATTTATCTGTGAAACATTACAAGGTTTTCCAAATATGTGTTACGTGTTGTTCGGTGGTTACAAGCGTAATGGACCGCAGCAGCCACATAAACAATTTATTATCTAAAATGTTATCCGAATAAAAGTGATTGATGAATAACATGACAAACTATATCTTTTACGTGGCATGATTTCTCTGTTTTATCTTTTAACTGAAAAGTCAACAAAGTTTTCTCTGTCAAGCAGATTCGTCAAAATTGGCTTCACTACAATTACTAAACCTGCATAATTCCGCAATTCCGATCTCATTGTCCTGTACTGAAATAAGTATATGAACCTTTACTATTTTCTCTGAGATCAAGGTTCTTAAGTGTGAAATTTCTATATGCTAAATAAGTCAACCTGAAAATGATCCTTACAACATTTTTCGTATACGCTGATAAAACATCTGACAAGCCTATATGGAAACATAAACTAAACAGAGAACATGCTGGATTATTTCAACGAGGATCAACATATGTGATCGTTGCTTCATCTACAGAACTAGTAATAGACTTGCTGGTCGATTGACCCGTCTCTGATCCCTGAGCATGTTGGTTCGATCCTGGTCTGTTATTGAAGAAAAATCCAGGTGGCAGAGGCACAGGCAGAGTAATTGAGCTGGTTGTGAGCATTTGGTGAATCGTAGACATTGTTGGACGATCTGCAGGATTTTCTTGAACACATAAAAGCCCAATATGAATGTATCTTATGACTTCATCGCTTTTACAATCTTCTCTGATACTAGGATCTACGAGCTCAGGCAGTGATCTGTTCTCCCAAAGTCTCCAGACCTGATATATATTTAGGACTATGATTACTGTTTTAAAAGAATTAAAAAAACGAGTTTTGGACTATATTTAGTTTAGAGTTTCTCACATATGTGACTAAATTGTTAACTAAGCCATCCATCTGGTAGAAGCTGCTATTCTTTTTGCCACTGATGATCTCAAGAGTCAATACTCCAAAACTATAGACATCGGATTTCATCGAGAATTGGCCATGTGTCACATACTCTGGAGACATGTAACCGCTACAGAAAGAAAATAAAAGGTTAATATATAGGAAGCAAAAGGGTTCAATGGTTCTTCATCACGTCCATTCGAGTATATACTTACAAGGTTCCAACTACTCTAGCTGTATTGGCAACCGTCTGGTCCACTCCAAAGATCCTTGCCATTCCAAAATCCGCGATTTTAGGGTTCATGTTGGCATCTAGGAGTATATTACTAGCTTTGAGGTCACGATGTATGATTTTGAGCCGTGAATCTTGATGAAGATATAGAATCCCTCGAGTAATCCCACCAATAATGTTGCGTCGCACTGTCCAGTCCAACTGATTTCTCTTGTTAGGGTCTGCATATTCATACATAATTAGCTATGTACAAAATTAAAAGAAGAAACAACAGACTAAAGCAATTTTTTGAGTTAAAATTAACATACCAAAGAGGAAATAATCGAGGCTTTTGTTTGGAACAAATTCATAGACGAGTAATTTCTCTTCTCCTTGTAGCGAAAACCCGAGAAGTCTGACAAGATTTATGTGTTGAAGTTTTGCAACAACAACAACCTCGTTCTTGAACTCTAGTTCACCTTGTCCTGATGTTTTTGACAGTCTCTTTACGGCAATTTCAGTGCCGTTCATGAGCATACCCTGTTCATATATTCACAAATTAAGAACATCTGATTCTCCACATTATTAGTAAATGAGGTTGACAAAGAGTGTATAAATGTATATACCTTGTAAACCTCACCAAATCCACCTTCACCAAGCTTGTTCTCGTCAGAAAAGTTGCTTGTCGCGGCTTCGATTGTCTTTAAATCAAATTGAATCGATTCCGCTTCATTTGAAACCAATATCAAGCTCATGAAAAGTTCTACATCCAATTTTTAAAGTGTAGAACACCAAACCAAAACAGATTAAATAGACACCCCAAAAAAACTCACTTGGAAGTGCAATATCTTTATTTTGCTTTCTTCTCTTGCAAATAATCAAGCCTACAACAATCAGTATTATAGTAACAACAACAGCAGCAACCATCCCCGCTATAGTTCCTCCTGAGATTTTTCCATCTGCACAAAAGACAATGCACCAACAACATATAATTACGCTAAGCCAACAGAGTGTGACAAAATTGCTCTAAAATACTACCAAAAGGACTTGCCATTCTCCTTGGTTATATTGGTTTGGCTGGGTACAGAGGGCGGTGAAGGAGGCGGTGAACGTATGGCATCAATATCATCGAAAGCACCAGAGAAAGAATAAAATTCCCACCGGAAAAAGCAACTTGGCCGCCATATAATGCTTCCTCTCTTCCCATGGTAAAATGTCTTATAGTAATCAATATTTCTCTCAAGGCAAAGTTTACAATCCTTTGAAGAAATATCTGGAGTGCATTGCATCAACACCCATATGTTCCCGTAGACTGGCACCGAAGCTACATCCGTTGCATAATATTTACTAGACAATGATGAAGAAGAAGAAGTAGACGACGAGTTGTTTCTCACCGATGAAGATGCTCTTCCGATTAAACGGGACATTAACCCGTCCCATCCGCTATCAAATTCCTTCTGGTTTTCTTTTTTTATCTCATTGACATTGTATAACCCACTCTCCGGCTTCAAGACAAGTAGACCGAAGGAGGAGTTGCTAGAGTAACGGACAAGGCAAAGGATTTTCTCACCTGACCATGAGAAACCATCCATCTGGTTAAGACATTTCTGTAGTAATTTTTCTGATGTAGTCTTGATACAGTTGGAGCAAACATCAGGTTCAGCACCTGGAGCGCACATCCCGGTGACGTAGACTCGGTCCGGACCAAGACCGATGGAACCGTTGAAGTAGCCATCGTGAGCCGTGACGTTAGAAGGGAGGGTGGAGAGAATTAGACGGCGGTTGTTGGCATAAGTACTATTGGGTTTGAAAACCCCAGTAGTTGCGTCACAAGTCTCTGTCTGTGCAGAAACAGAAACTGTACTGAAGCTTATAGTGAAGAATAAGAAACAGAGGAGTGATTCACAACTCTTCTTTGCCATTTTTGATTTTGTTTCTTTTAGAGAATTGAGTGATGGTTGTTGTTTGGTACTTGTGGTTCTTATCAATATCATCATAAAACTTTAGAATTTTCTATAATTGAGTGACCATGCGGCATTAATGTTTGGAATTGACTTCTTTGGATTTAGGTGGGAGGCTGCGTTGGACTAGATCTAGATAAGTCAATCTTTATTATTACGATTTTGGCCTTATACAAAAGGTCAATCATTGGCCTAACTTGTTTTGATTTTTTCAAGTGATAAAGCCTTTATTGGTTTAATTTTCAACGAGAACTATAACACTCATCTACAGAACAAGCAAAAAAAAAACATGATACTGAAATAGTCCCAACACTTAAAATATAGTAATGCATATTTTCTTGAACGCAAGCTAAACCCAATTGGACTTAATGATCTGAAAAGTCAAAAACACAATAGGCCTACACTTTTATCTGATTATTTTCCACAAATAAGAAGCATAGTGGTAGACAAAGAAAAAACAAACAAATCCTCACTTTATTTGTATACTTTTGTTTCTCTCATGGTGAGCATTTGTCCACTATGAATCTATCTATGAAGATCCATGAGTCAATTTTTTTTCTTTTTTTTTTTTCTGTAGGGTTCGGATGCTTGACTTTCAAGTTATGTGTTATTGACTTATATAACAACAAAAGACACTCCAAATTGGAAAAAGATAATAATAATAAAAGACATTTCAAATTCCTGAGTGAATTTTCTATTCTGAACCAGTGAACCTGAAAGTGCTCCTTAAAGAAAACTTTTCCATATACAGACATAAATAAGTGACAAGACTTTGTGGATAATGTATATCAAGAAAAGAAAGAAAAAAAAAAACAGAGCATGTTGAATTTTCAACGAGGATTAACTTCAGTGATTGTTGCTTCGTCTACGGAACAAGCAAAAGACTTGCTGGTCGATTGACCAGGCTCCAATCTCTGGCCTAATGGGTTCAATCCTTGTTCGTTCCTAAAGAAAAAACCAGGTGGCAGAGGCACAGGCAGAGCAATTGAACTGGTTGTGAGCATTTGGTGAATCGTAGACATTGTTGGACGTTCTGTAGGATTTTCTTGAACACATAACAACCCAATATGAATGTATCTAACGACTTCATCGTGTTTACAATCTTCTATGATACTAGGATCTATGAGATCATGCAATGATTTGTTCTCCCATAGCCTCCAGACCTGTAGAATATTATATAAAGTCAGCACTATGGTCAGTGTTTTAAATTTTAAGAGAATCCAGGAAAGTATGAGACTTTTACTCACATATGTGACTAAATTGTTAACTAAACCATCCATCTGGTAGAAGCTGCTGTTCTTTTTGCCACTAATGATCTCAAGAATCAATACTCCAAAGCTATAGACATCGGATTTCATCGAGAATTGTCCATGTGTCACATACTCGGGAGACATGTAACCGCTGCAAAAACACAAGTTAATCGGAAGCAAAAGGGTCCACTGATCAAACTTCATCTAGTCCAATTTTGGTTGATACTTACAAGGTTCCAACTACTCTTGCTGTATTGGCTACAGTTTGGTCCATTCCAAAGATCCTTGCCATTCCGAAATCAGAAATTTTCGGGTTCATATCCGCATCTAAGAGGATGTTACTCGCTTTGAGGTCACGATGTATAATCTTGAGCCGTGAATCTTGATGAAGATATAAAATCCCTCGAGTAATCCCACCGATGATGTTGCGCCGCATTGTCCAGTCCAACTGAGTTCGCATCATAGGGTCTGCATATATATACATAATCAGTTTATAATAAGGGTGTGTTGGAGAAGTATTACATTTTTGAAACTTAATTATAGAACTAGTACAATCACTATTTACAATTAGGAAACTAGTACATTATCACTATTTGCTACTATTTTGTTGACCTTTAATCACTCAAAAAACATATTATTTACAAGTATGCCATTAGAATAATTATATAATGATTATATAATATAATTCGTACATCATATTTTATGTACAGAAGTGTAAAAACATATATTTGTACAATAATAAAAATATTACACAATAACATCCGTACAACATATTAGTGTACGAATATGTACATAAATATTCATAAATTCATATATCATAGTAGTTGTACAGATAAAAATGTGTAATTTTTTTTACATGCGTACATATAGTAAGCTGTACATATACTCTGTACATCTAATCAAGTGTATACAAACGTCTGTACATATACTAAATTGTACAAATACGTCTGTACATATGCTTTAATGTACAAAAAATATATATACATATGAAATGTATTTAAATTATACTAAGCAAAATGCATATCAAATTATAGAGAAAAAAACATAGATTTTTGTGAATCAAAAAAAAAGTTTGAAAAAAAATTACAAAACCAAGAATTTTTAGTTATTAGAATTTTGGGGTAAGAATATTTAAAAGAATAAAATAAAAAAAAACAAAAAGAAAAACGAAAATCGGAAAACAACAAAAACTGTCCTCCCTTGTCATTTTTTTTCTCCTTCTTTTTCTATCTCACAAATTCTCTATCTCACGAATGTACTACTTTGCCAATTTTGAATAGTAAATGTATCACTTCTCCAATTAACTTCTCAAAATGTACTAAATATCCTATTAATCCTTATAATAAATAGTTACGTACAAAAAGAAGAAGAAACATACTAAAATTATGAACCGAGTTAAAAATTACTAACCGAAGAGGAAATAATCAAGGCTTTTGTTTGGAACAAACTCATAGACGAGTAACTTCTCTTCTCCTTGTAGTGAAAACCCAAGAAGTCTAACAAGATTTATGTGTTGAAGCTTTGCAACAACAACAACCTCGTTCTTGAACTCTACTTCACCTTGTCCTGATGTTTTCGACAATCTCTTTACCGCAATTTCAGTGCCATTCATGAGCATACCCTTGAAAATATTTACAAATATATTAAGCACATCCGATTCTCCACAAATGAAGCAAGGGAGGTGGAAAATGAGCGTACATACCTTGTAAACCTCACCAAAACCACCTTTACCAAGCTTGTTATGTTCGGAAAAGTTGCTCGTCGCGGATTCAATTGTTTTTAAATCAAATTGAACAGACTCCGCTTCATTTGAAATCATTTCAAAATTTAAGGTCTCAAGACTGGAAATTAACCAATTAAGGTTAAAGAATCAAAGAAAAGAAAAACTCACTTGGTAGGTCAATTTCTTGCTTTTGCTTTCTTCTCTTAAAAATAACCAATCCTACAACAATCAATATTATTGTAACAACAGTAACCACAACTATCGCCGTAATAGTTCCTCCTGAGATTCCTCTATCTGCACAAAACACAATTCACCAACAAACATTACTACACAAAATACAATAATATATACAGAAACTTATAAGCAAGTTCTCTGAAATGTTTTCCAAAAGTACTTTCCATTCTTGGTTATGTTGGCTACAGGAGAGGTTGTGATAGAAGGCGGCGGTGATTTTGGTAAATTAATCTGATCAGTAGCACCGTCGAAGGAATACGTTTCCCATCGGAAAAAGCAGTTTGGTCGTGATATAACGCCGCCTTGATATTTACGGCAACAATGTCCATAGTCGTCAACGTTTGTTCGTAAGCAAGTTCTACAATCCTCTGTAGAAACGTCCGGTGTGCATTGCATCATTGCTGATATATTCTTAAAATCCGGCACTGGAGCTAAGCCGTCTGAGTAGTACTTAGACGAATTGTTAGCGCCTGATGAAGAAGAAGAAGAAGTTATTCCGGTGATCATACTAGACGTTAAATTTGTCCACACGATATCAAACTCAGTCTGATTCGTATTGAGCTCTCCTGTATTGTAAATCGCTCCACGTGGAGTCATATTGAGCAAACCAGAGATGGGGCGGTTAGAGTAGCGAACAAGGCAAAGGGTTTCTTCACCTGACCAGGAGAAAGCATCTGCCTGGTTAGGACAGTTTTGTAGTAAACTCTCTGATGTGGTCTTGATACAGAGAGAGCAAACATGATCTTCTGAAGCTGGAGCGCACATCCCTATGGTGTAGACTTCGTCAGGAGCAATCCCAATTGAACCGTTGAAATAGTAGCCTGTCAGAGCCGTGACGTTAGTAGCGAGTGTAGAGAGGATGAGTCGGCGGTTCTTGTCATAAGGGTTATCGGGTTCGAAAGTTCCAGTAGTATTGTCACAAGTTTGTGCAGAAACAGAAATGGCATTGAAGCTTATGACGAAAAAGAAGAGGAAAAAGTGGACTGATTCACAACTCTTCTTTGCCATTTTTTTTTTCTCAAGATAATGTGTGGATGGTGTAGTTGGTATTTGTGGTTCTTATAAATTTCATCATAAAGTCATAATTTTTTAGTTGAATGAATATGCACATTAATAAGAAATTGACAAGTTTGTTTTTTTTTCTTTCTTTTTGTGACAGACTTCGACTTTCCAAGTCAATCTTTGATATTACGGTTTGGGGCTTATGTAAACATACACAAAAATGTGATAATACCATATATTTGATTTATTTCTCCAAAAATAAGAAGCAGAGTGAGTTTCTCACTTTCTCTATTACTTTAGGTTGTAAAGTGTAAACTGTAAAATGCTACAGCTCAGTTCTATAAGAATTCTTCAAAGCGTTAGATACAATTTAAGACACTGGCTTTTAGGTTTTACTCTCCTTATGCTGATTAAAATTCTCTTAGCGGCGTGTCATTCTTATTCGTTATGACTTTTGAGAACTCCGGTATCCTAAACTCGTCCTGGTGGTTCCATGGAGAAGAAATTGGAGAAGCTTTAGTTAAAGTAGCAAGTTTCGTTACTTTACTACGAGAAATATCAAAAACGAGAAGAAAGTGAAATAATGCTCTCTTTTAAAAGCCTCTCAAATGTCCAACAGAGTAATCGTCAATCTTTATCTTATGTTGGACAATATAATATGGACGTATATGAGAAGTAGACAGGTCTTTTATTGATGCCCCATGAAAGGAACCAAAAAGACTTGTATCGTACGCCAGCTGTTGAAATGAAGACTAGTATGCATGAAACTTATATCATTTTTCTCCATAGAATTTTCTGTACAACAAAAGTTCCGTTTCATGCTTGTCTTCTTTAGCCAACACTAATTAGCCTAATCTAAAAATCCGCAATTCTATATTTTGTTGTATTAGAAAATTTAGAGAAAAGTATAATAGACATCTTGTTGTGTTATTTGAAATGTGTAACAATCACATTTTGTTGTATTATTTTTGAAAGTTGAAAATATTAGCCAAGAAAAAGTTGACATTAACGTGGAAGATTTGAAAGTTGAAATATAATTATAAATGTTTGATTAGTTAACAAACTGTATTATGCATGTACTTTTTTTTTTTTGGGTAACAGTATGCATGTACTTTTCCCGGGAAAAAGTCTTTGATTTGAGTTCTTCTATCTTGACTTTTATTTATTTTACTCGTTAAAAAAAAAAAATTTAGCCTCTAAATCATGCTAAACCTATCACAGAGAGATCAAAAATCAAAATTTATTTCATAAATCGGATTCTTAGCGATGATAAACACCAATCGAAGAAAACCAATCATATCTTCTCGCGCCTCTTTCCTTTTCTTATTTCTCACTATCTTCACAGCTTCTGCACAAAATCCTAAGTACTTAGGTCATAATTGTCCTAATATGACAACTTACTCAAGAAACAGCACTTATTTCACCAATCTCAATACACTATTGTCCTCTCTCTCTTCCCCTAACGCTTCTTACTCCACCGGTTTCCAAACCGCCACGGCGGGACAAGCCCCCGACAAAGTCACAGGGCTTTTCCTCTGCCGCCCAGGCGACTCGCAGGAAGTTTGTCGTAGCTGTGTCGTCTACTCCGTTAAAGAATCCTTAAATCAGTGTCCAAATGAGAAAGAAGCCGTGTTCTATTACGAGGAGTGCATTCTCAGATACTCTCACAAGAATATTCTATCGACTGTCACGTACGACGGATTTTTTTCCCTGGATAACAAGAATAATATTTCTTCTAATCAAAATCAAATAGACCAGTTTATAGGTTTAAATTCCTCTACGATGATCTAAGCTGCCCTCGAAGCAGCCAACAGTTCTAAGAAATTCAGTACGATAAAGATCATACTAACCGCATTTCAGACAATGTACGGGTTGGTTCAGAGTACTCCTGATCTTACATGTTTGCAAAGTTCTATCGATAGAATGCCTCTTTATGAAATCGGAGCAAGATTTTAGTATCCTACTTGTAATGCAAGGTACGAGGGCTACTCGTTCTACAAGCAATTGAAACGCCATCAATATCAGCACCGCCAGTATCAGCTCCTTCTCCACCACGACCTGGTCTGACCATTCTCTTTTCCTTTGATTACATGTTTCAGAACAGCTTTGTTTTTGAGACAGTAAAAGATATGATAAAACTATTTATGTCAATACAGGAGAAGGTGGGAACTTCTCTGTCATAGTTATAGCTGTTGTTGTTCCAATCACCGTCCTTTTTCTTCTTTTCATAGCTGTTTTTTGTTTCCGGGCTAAGAGAAAGAGGATGACTCATGAGAGAGAACCACTAGCTAGAGGTAAAAGACTCCTTCTCTTAGTTCCAATGGTTATTCTACTTTGTTCTTATCTTAATTCGGCTGCTGAAATTGTTTCTACAGACAGAGATGATATTACAACAGCAGGGTCGCTTCAGTATGATTTCAATGCGATTGAGGCAGCAACAGATAAGCAACAGATAAGTTTTCACCGAGTAACAAGCTTGGTCAAGGTGGATTTGGTGAAGTTTACAAGGTATTATTATTGCATAGGGATTCCACTGTATTTTTTTAGTTATTAAGTTGTTTAGAATATTGAGATCTTGGAAATTCTGAGTTTGTGTGAATAATTGTCAAATACCTCACCACTCTTAGTTTTGAACTGAAGTAAATTGCTGTAAAGCTTTAATATTTTTTATTTGACAAACTCTTAACATGTTTTATTTCGAATCAAAACCACAATAACTTTATTTTGTGTCACCATTTCGTAAAAGATCATAGAGAAGCCAATACAAGAAAAGTAGTTGGAACCTAGTAAGATTTACTCTTGGCATATGTTATTGCCACCTTTGACTATATATGCTTCTATTGACTCAAACATATAAATATGCTTTTTATAAACTAAACATGTAATTAATATTGTTTCAGTGGTTACATGTCTCCTGAGTATGCGATGTACGGCCAATTTTCAATGAAATCAGATGTTTATAGCTTTGGGGTATTAGTTCTTGAAATTATAAGCGGCAAGAAGAACAGTAGCCTCTATCAAATGGATGGTACTGCTGGAAATTTGGTTACATATGTGAGTATACACCCTTAAGACTTAATTACAGTTTTTTCTGCTTTTCTTAATAGTGGCCAAACATCTTATTGTTAAAAATGTTCACTAGACTTGGAGACTATGGAGCAATGGGACGCCATTAGAGCTTGTAGATCCGTCCTTTGGAGATAACTATCAAACAAACGAAATTACCAGGTGCATCCATATAGCTTTACTCTGTGTTCAAGAAGATGCTGATGATCGTCCAACTATGTCAGCAATCGTCCAAATGCTCACAACTAACTCGATCGCTCTCGCCGTGGCTAGACCACCTGGATTTTTCTTCCGAAACAAACATGAACAAGCAGAAAGAGCAGGTCCATCTATAGATACATCTACTCTCTGTTCAGTCGACGAAGATTCCATTACTTGTGTAGCTCCTCGTTGAAGACAAAAGTATTCATAAATGTTGCCACCACTATCTTATATAATAAGACAAGGTTTCTTCCTAACTTTGCCTTACAATGCGACATGTGTCACTCTATGCTTCTGACATGTGTCATATTAATTTCTAATATATATTTCAAAATTATATTTTTTTTATGATATTGTGTTGTAAGTTATATGTTATATGTATAGTTTGCTTTTTAAAAAGTGTCATTGTTGCAAAACTATGTTTTTCCTAATTTTAGTTTCTAATTAAATTAAATATCATTATAAGCTAAACATAAAATGGAGTTGTTATAATTTTTATTAAAAGAAAATTGCTATGACTTTTTTAACTACTCCTTTAAAGATACCTTTTAAAAGTTATTAATATGGGTGCTAAATTATTTATAACATTATTTCTAATTTTAAAAAGTTAATTTATAAGAGAAGAATTAAAGAGATTTTTTTAGTATGGTCAAATCTAAGATAAATACTGAAATTAGAGAAAGCTTGATTGTTTTTCAGTATAATAGATCAGTAGATCTTATTTAAAATTTGGATAAAAATTATTTATAAGATAATTGTTTCTATGTAACTATTTAACCAACAAATTTTATTTAATTTTCTATTATCAAACAGTTGAGAAAATAATATAATGAATTTAAATCAAAGAATAACTATCATATTATTCACAAATCATATATATATATATGTGATATAAGGTTTTACCATCTTCTTATTGGTTCACTAGGCATGTAACTTTAAAAAATATTATATATTTGATTCACACTTTAATATAAAACTGAAAAAAACAAAGAAACCACAAAACACATTTAATCATATACATTAAACTCACACTTTAATATAAAAACTGAAATAATATAAATTTGCATTAACTATATTTTCCATTCAATTTTTTCAATACACAATCAATTATAATTGACTCCCATAATTGTTTTATGAAATTGTAACTCCCATCACTTCTCTTCGTATATATACTCATTTTCTCATTATATCATTCTATCATTCTCTCATTATATAATTCTCTCATTCTCTCATTCTCTTCTTTATGAAATTTGTTTGCTTTTTTGTTGTTGTTGTATGAGTTAAAAAAAA
>NW_006238917.1:6667430-6695371 GCF_000375325.1 Capsella rubella | reverse complement strand
ATTTTTTATGTTCTTATGTGACATAAAAATCAATGAGATGATCATTTTAAGAACTTTGATATAAATATCTTTAGAAAGTATGATACAAATCTAAAATAGTATCTTATATTAGTTCCAAGCATCGTACAACAAGAGAATTAAGTTATAAAGATCCATTTTTATATATGCATTTTCTTTTTTGGTTATGAAATATCTAATTAAATATTTTATTGTAACACAATTTTGCAAATAATATATTATTACCTCTTTCTTATTCAAATAATTCTTAACACACACTGTAATATAAAAACTGAAATAATATAAATTTGCATTAACTATATTTTTCTACTCAATTTTATTCAACATACAATAAATTAGAATTAGCTCGCACAATTTGTTTCTTCTAATTTGTAACTCTCATCACTTCTTATCTTCTAAATACTCATTTTCTTATCGTCTTCCACTTTATCTTAAATCTTATATATTTTTGTTTGTTTGGTTTTGTGTTTTTTTTTCTTTGTTGTTTATTATTTTTTGTATGAGTTAAAATATATATATATATATTTAATAACATTGTAAAAGTTTAATCAAAATTATCGTTTTACACTATATGAATATATGAAATGTCTCTTAATTTTTCTTTTTTAAAGATTCATCTCTATTGTTTGTTTTACATTATTATCTTATAAGTAATGCTTCTCTCATTCTCAGCCACTATATTCATGTATCTTAAATAGTTTACTACTTTTATGTTGTTATATTAATTGAGAATCAATGAAAATATCAATTTAAGAATTTGACCTAAATTTATTTTAGAAAGTATAGTATATATCTTATAAAGCTTCAATATTTTTTTTCTAACGCCTTATTATATTTATATTTTCATACTTTTGAATCAAGAAAATTTGATATAACACATATGTAATATAACAGTTTTGATTGCTATATAAATGAAAATTTCAATTTAAAACATTTATCAAATAATTTTTTCTTATTTTTTAATCTCAAATAGTTTTTGTAATTCCTTTTAATATATCTGTCATTATATTTAGTTTTTGTGATCAAATAGACTATTATATAAAGAAAATTATAATATTTAGTTTATTTAAAATTTGCAGTGAAAGTCTTAAAAAATATATATATACTTGCTTACAAAAAAATTGGTCCTTCAATTTTTTCTTTTAAAGATCATACATTTTATAAAAGTTATATTTAATTTAATTCATTAATTAAATTATGATAATTAATAACATATTAATTATGATAACTAATAACGTATTAATTACACAATAATATCATACCCCACTCTACACTCTTAGTAACTTAACCTCATTTGCTAAAATTAAATAATAGTTTTTATATTCATAATAATACAAATGCCTACCCAGGTTATTTTTCATAGAGAGACCGAACATAAAATTGATTTGTCATAAGTAGTTAGTATTGTTGTTGTGTACATATAATAGATAGCTAAAATCCTATTAAATTATGATAAATAATGTATGAGTTACACAAGAATATCATACCTCAATCTACACTCTTAGTAACTTAATCTCATTTGTTATAAGTAAATAATAACTTGTCTTTTCATAACAACACAAATACCTACCCTAAGTTATTATTTCCTAGAGAGACTAAACATACAATCGATTTCTTATAAGTAGTTCAGAATTGTTGTCATGTATATATAATAGATAGATGTCGTTGTTCATCTTCTTTGTTAATTTTGATGTAAACATGTTATGCTATTTTAGTTTGGATTCATTTATTTAGCTTTTATAGTAATGTAAATCTTCATGCATATTTGTTTTTAAAAAATTTAGTAGTAATTTTAAAACTAAACTAATGCTACATTAAAAAGTCTATTATATATATATATATATATATATATATATATATATATTCTCATCTACCTCCTATATGTCAGCTTCCTTTACAATCAAATAGAATATAAAAAAATATCAAAGTTCTATTTCTCATGTAATACTCTTCTGTTTATTTGGCTTATGATCTCTCTTTTTAGTTTTTACATAACTATAGTTTAAATGCTTTTATAATCTAAATTGAAAAATATTTTCTAAATAAAGTTTAAAACAATATATCATATGTTTCAAATGAAATCTTTAATTTGATATTTTGAAAAATTTAACTTGATCATTTTAAAAATTTAAATTACGTTTAGGTTATGATAAAATATAAGGGTTAGTTAAAAGTATGTGCTCAAATAAATGGAAAACAAAAAGGAAGGAGTTGATAAATTGAAAATTAGTTTTTTCAATGGGGGAGAGGAGAAAATACGTGGCTATCCCTATACCAATTTAGTTGCAAGTTCAGAATTTAATGATTATTTTCTATGCAAATCTCTGACAAGATCCAATTGTGCAGAGGCACTAATGATGATGTGGTACATAGATTATTATCAGATAACTAAGTTACATATATAGATTGTTATCGGATAACTAGATTGTTATCTAATATGTTATCTAATAATTAGCTCGTTATCAATTATGTTATCGGATAACTAGATTGTTATCAAATAATGAAATTCTCTTATAAAACGATAGTAAAGTATAAAACTCAACAAAACTGCAACACAACTGAATCCCTAAATATGATACATTTAGATAAGGGATAACACATTAATTAGTATAATATTTTTGTCAATATGTGTGAATGTTATCGGATAACAAAAATGTTATATGCTTAGGTGAGAGATAAAGAGGAGACGAGAATTGATGTTGATTTGTTTATCTAAGTACAGATAGGGGTAAAAACGTCTGCAAAAAAGAGAACTAAATATTGAGTTATGGATGTTAGATATTTAATTAATTGGTCAACTAATACTACCAAATGTAAATACCCAAAATATAAGGTGAGTAACAAAATCTCATAATTTTGTATGTGCTAATTTTGTATATTGTGTATGTGCTAATTTTGTATTACTTTGTTTAGATCTCATTCAGTTTTATATTTTCCAAATGTAATTTTCGTTTATTTTTAATGTTTACAATGTACACAAAATATGTGTTATACTAATTTTGCGATCGCGTTCGATTTTTTTTGTGCGTTAATTATTTTGTGTTAAACATAAAAATTAGTATTATTTTGTAATAAACATATTATTTTGTTTTAAAATTATTTTCAAAACATATATTAACACTTATACACTATATATAACTTATTATAATTTTTAATTAATATTTCATGTATAACCCACGCATCGCGTGGGCAACTTTCTAGTATATATATACTAGAAAGTTTCCCACGCGATGCGTGGGTTATATATGAAATATTAATTTGAATTAGAAATTGAAAACTACATTAAGATATGTAGTTTATAAGTAACTGTTAATATAAAACATATTTCTGTACATTATAAACAATAAAAGTAAATAAAATATATATTTGAAAAATATGAAACCGAATGAGATCAAAACAAAGTGATACAAATTAGCACATACATAATATAGTAGGCAATTGTAAATTGATGTTAATTTTTTGTGTGTACATTGTTAATATTAAAAGTAAACAAAACTCATATTTCACCTAAGATATATGATTTTTTAGACCTTACTTAGAAAAAAAATTTCAATTTAGAAAATATTTCACCTGAGATATAAGAGCTTTTGATTTATAATTATGTAAACACTAAAAAGATACAGCAAAAGCCTAATCAACAGATGAAGATTATTTGAAAAAAAATTCTAATTGATTAGAAAAGAAGCTCACATATACGTAGATGAGATCCTTTTTTATATATTAAAAATTATTTTATGTAAAATTTGTTCAAGAATAAAATTAATATTGAAACGATTTAAGAACAAACATAAAGATTGACAGAACTATAAAAGCTAAAGAAATGAATTTATATTAAAAAGGCGTCACATGTTTACATCAACATTAACAAAGAAGATGAACGAATATATCTGTCTATTATATGTACATGACAACAATCATGAAATGCTCTTAAGTAATCAAATTTATGTTCGGTCTCTTTAGTAATATCTAACTTGGGTTAGATATTTATATTGTTATGAAAAGAAAGACTATTATTTAGAACAAATGATTAAATATGATATTAGTGTAGAGTGTAGATTGGATATGATATTAGTGTATAACTCATACCTTATTAAATATTAGAATTTAATAGGATTTTAGTGAAGTTCATTAATTCATAAAATGTAATAAAAATGTAATAGAATTTAAATAAAAGGTAAAAAGTTATGTAAAATAGATGTTTTAATTATGTGATTGTAAATCATATATATATATATGCAATATGAAATTTTATTATACAATAATCTGTTTTTTTTTTTTGGCAAAAGAACTTTAGGTATTAAAAATTGGATTAAGAAGTAGATGTCAAGTTATATTTATAGGAAAATAACTTTAGTTATATCTTTTGCTTTACACAAATGAATTTTGGATCCCAATTAATAATTTTACTCATAATAATTTTATTTTAATTGTTACCTAATTATATGATTATTTGGAAATAAGATTGACATAAATGTTTAGTAAGAAATAAAAATGAAAATAATTAATTAAAAATAAAGTATAACACGTGTCATCAACAAAGAGCCCCAAATGTCGTAACGTGGTGGAAAGTAGAAAAAACCTTGTTCAACTGATGAATGAAACAAAATTTAACTTTTATGAACTATATGATTTTAAAAAAAATAAAGACCAATTTTTTAAAACCAAGTACTTTTTGTTTCTTTTTAAACAGTTAGACCTCAAATTTTAAATAAATTAAATATTATAATAATCTATTGGATCACAAACTAAATATAATTATACATATATTGAAATGAATTACAAAATATTATTTGAGATTTTCAAAAAATAGAAGAAGTTATTTGTTAAAGGTTTAAATACCGTATAAAATACCTTTTAAAAACCATTTAAAAACCTTATAAAAACTTTGTAAACCTTTTAAAAACCTTATAAAAATCTTATAAATGCCGTTTATAACCTTTTAAAGCCTTATAAATATTTGGATTTAGTCTCCCAGTAGTAATGATGATCTTGATTTACCTTATCAACCATATAAAAGTTTATAATTTTTCATATTTTAAAAGGGGTGTTTTTGAAAATGGATAGAAAAGAAGGGTATTTTTAAAAAGGGTATACCAAAAGGGGCATTTCTCAAAAATTCTCAAAAACATAAATCACCTGGTAAACAAATCTACTATGTTATAAATCCATTAGCCCTAAAATAAGTTAACTGTTTTAAATTATGTGAATAAAAAATAAGTCAACATAAGTACGTAAGCAAATCAATAATTCAAAAAATCAACCTTATCAATAAATCAATATTGAATAAAATAAGTCTAAAAATCGAATATTTTTTTATATAATCTCAAATTACATATTTATTTATTAAGTAAAATTTTTTTTTTAAAAATAAATATTTTTTTATTGATTAAAAATCATATATAATTATTAGTTTCAAAAAAATAATTCTTATAATTTCTGGTTATTAAATATATTAAAATACGATTTTAATTAATTTTAAAATAATTTTTTTTTAACATTAAGTTTTTATTGTTTTTAGTTAATTTTTTAAAAAATGTTTATTAAATAAAATGACATTTTTGTCCATTTCTAGTTTAAAATGTGTAGTTTTCAAATAACAATAATATGAAGTGTAGTTGTCAAATTTCATGTAAAATTTGGTATAATTTTAAAAATTTCCCCTTTTATTTATATAACAATCAAAACTTTTATTTTACATATGTGTTATATCATACTTTCTTCATTCATACTCATAAGTATGAAAACGTATGTATAATAAGGCATTAGAAATAAAAATTGAAACTATGTTTGATATATATCATACTTTCTAAAATAAACTAAGATCAAATTCTTAGAAAGATACTTTTATTAATTTTCAATCCATATAACAACACAAAAATAGAAAAATATTTAAGATACATGAATGTAGTGAAAGAGAATGTGAGAGAGAGATTAATTATAAGATGAAAGTGGCTCCTAAGCTTAAGCATTTTCTCTGGCGAATACTTTCCAATGCTCTTACTACAACTACTGAGTTAAAAAGATGAGGAAACATTGGAGCATTTATTTTTCAGTTGTTTCTACTCTCAAGATATTTGGAAGAACAATCCCAAATAGTGTCATATAAAACAATGTAAATATATATCATATAGTACTAAAATTAAAATTTAGATTAAAATTTAGATTAAAATTTTACAATGCAAATTAATTTTGTTTTTCAACTCATACAACAACAAACAGCCAACAACAAAAAACAGAAAACAAAACAAACTCAATTATAGAAGATTTGAGATAAAGTGGAAGAGGCGGAGGGAATGAGAGAATGAGAAAATGAGTATTTATAAGATGAGAATTGATGAGAGTTACAATTTAGAAGAACAAATTGTAGGATTTAATTCTAATTTATTGAGTGTTGACTAAATTTGAGTACAAAAATATCGTGAATGCAAATTTATATTATTTTAGTTTTTATATTAAAGTGTGAGTTAAATGTATATAATTAATTGTGTTTTAATTGAATATAAATATAGATGATCAAATTTTTTCTTATTTATGGCTTGATTAAAATAATTTTTTCTTTAGGTTTATATTAAATTGTCAGTTTAATATATTTAACTAAATGTGTTTTATTTTTGGTTTAGTTGAAAACATAATTTCAAAAAAAAAACATTTTATAGAAAATAGACCAATAAGAAGAAAGTGAAACAAACCACAAATAAAACACAATTGATGATATATATCTATCTCTCACTTTAATTTTAAAACTGAAAAATATATATTCAATTATAACACAATTAATTAGATCTCTACATTTAACTCACACTTTAATATAAGAACTGAAATTATAAAAATTTGCATTAGCTATATTTCCCTACTCAATTTTATTCAACAGAAATTAATAAGAATTAACTCCCACAATTGTTGATTTACTATCAAATAATTAAAACATCTATTTTACTCAATTTACATACATTTTATTTAAGTTTCTTCCATCATTAAAGTGAAAAAAGAACAGAGTATTTTATAATAAAATAAATATGATGGATGAAAATTTAAATAAAATGTAAGAAGATTATGTAAAATAGATTTTTTAATTATGTGATAGTAAATCATATATACATATATATGCGATATATCATATGCAATATGTGATTTTGTTTTAAAACTTTAGTTATATCTTTTGCTTTAGAGAAATGAATTTTGATCCCAATTAATAATTTTACTCATAATTATTTTTTCATAATAATTTTATTTTAATTTTTACCTAATTATATGGTTATTTGGAATTAAGATTGACATAAATGTTTTAGTTAAAAATTAAAATGGAAAAAATTAATTAAAAATAAAGGATGACACATGTCATCAACATAGAGCGCCAAATGTCGTAACGTGGTGAAAAGTTAGAAAAAACCTTGTTATATTATATAAGATATATATATGATTCTAGACTACTAAGATAGAAAGTGAACAAAATTTTGTCTCAGTGAAATTGATAGTCTGGTTTAAAATTTTGTTTGCTTTAACAAGAATTCACTTTTATGATTGAAGGATCATCAATACAATAAAGAATAAGTCTACTTGTCATGAAATTAAGAGAAGTTACAGACAACTCAGTAGACTAGTCCGCTAAGACGTAAAAGACAATGTTTGATTAAGTTTAAAAGAAAATGTTTGTTTTAAGTGTAAAGTGTGTAGCAATTGGTTTTAATTTTTCCTGGAAAAGTTGACTTACTCAGTTACTCGTCAAGATGAATTGATGTTCACGTGGAAGAAATTGTATCTCTCTTATAGATAATTATAGACTGGCTTCAGATTGATCAGCACTTATAAACAAAAGAGGGGGAAAAAATTTGTGTAAATTTTTGAATATGCGTTTTTTTCTTCGTTTGTCTCTTCCTTTTGCCTTCCTCTCAAGTCGCATAGCTTCCAAAAGACAGTTACGTTTACCTTGACTTTGATTTTTCCTCGTCAGTCATAATCAATTTATTTCATATATCGGATTCCGAGCGATGCAAACATTAATCAATGAAAACCAATAATGTATACTTGCGCCTCCTTCATCTCCCTAATTCTTTTCTTATCCCTCACTAGCTTCACAGCTCTTGCTCAAAACCCTCGTTACCTAAGTCGTTATTGTCCAAATACGACAACTTACTCAACTAAAAGCAAGCACTTCACCAATATCAAAACCCTTTTGTCATCTCTCTCTTCCCGTAATGCCTCTTACTCCACTGGATTCCAAAACGCTACCGCGGGACTATCCCCCAATAGGGTCACTGGACTTTTCCTTTGCCGTGGAGACGTCTCTCCTGAAGTTTGTCATCGATGCGTCACCTTTGCCGTCAACGACACCTTTACTCCGTGTCCGAACCAGAGAGAGGTTGAGCTCTATTACAATGAGTGTATGCTCAGATATTCTCACCAGAATATTTTATCGACTCTAAACACAGATGGAAAAATACTAATGAAAAACATGAATTATTTTACATCTGTCACAAAAGATAGGTTCAGAGATTTGGTCTTGTACCCCATGAACCTAGCCGCCATTGAAGCTGCGAGGAGTTCCATAAAATTCGCTTTTAGAGAAATAGGTTTAAGTTCACTAGAGAGTTTGTACGGAATGTTTCAGTACACTCCTGATCTGACGGAACAAGACTGCCTAAACTGTCTGCAACAAGGCATCAACCAAATATCCAATGACAATATTGGGGGAAGATTTCTTGCGCCAAGTTGTAACTCAAGATACGAGCTCTACGCGTTTTACAACACATCCTCCGCTAAAACACGTCAAGGTCCTCAACTGCAGCTGGATTCAGCTCCTCCTCCACCGCAGATTTCGATTTCTTTACCACGACCTGGTCTGAACAGTCGCTTTCCTTTGATACATTATTTTCAGCGCAACTTCTTCTGAGACATTTGAAAGATTTACTAAAACTAGGGTTCATGTGTTCTAATAGCAAATTGTTAATACAGCAGGAAAAGGCAGAAACTCCTCTATCGTAATCATTGCCGTTCTTGTTCCAATCACTGCAGTTCTTCTTCTTTTCGTAGCTGTTTTCCGTGTCCGGACTAAGAGAAAAAAGACGATTTATGAGACAGAACCACTTGCTGAAGGTAAAAAGACCGATCCTCTTTCCAAGCCGGATGAATTATCTGCTGTGTTTGTATATTAAACTCAGCTGCTGAAGTTGTTTCTACAGATGGGGATGATATTACAACTGCAGGCTCACTTCAGTTTGACTTTAAGGCGATTGAGGCAGCTACGAATAACTTTTTGCCAAGTAACAAGCTTGGACAAGGTGGATTCGGTGAAGTTTACAAGGTATTCACTACCATTGCATAGGGCTTCCACTGTAGCTATTTATCTACAAGTATAAATTGAATGATACATTAGGATAAATTAATTTAGAGTTTTGAACTTTGGTAGCTTACTAAGTTGTGCAAAACGTTGCTAAACACCTCATCACCCTCTAGGTTTTGAATCGAAACAGATGACATCAACCTTGATATTGGAAACAACTGTAAAAATCATGTAATACTCTGTTTTTCCCCTGTTTCCAATTAGATCTCACCCAAATACTTTGAACATTGACATGTATGGGATTACAAAACTCACAATACCAGCACACAAATTCTTCCTCTTTATCAATTTTAACGAGTTGCGGAACAAACAAACTCCTCTAGTCATTAACTATCATCCTTCTTTTGTATGAAAAACTAACTTCTTGAGAACATGTTCATTTTCATGATTTATCTTACATCCAGTTCTCTTATGATTATTTTTTTTTTTAAATTACGTAGGGTACATTTCCTAGTGGAGTACAAGTTGCCGTTAAGAGGCTATCGAAGACATCAGGACAAGGTAAAAAAGAATTTGAAAACGAAATTGTTGTTGTGGCAAAGCTTCAGCATAGAAATTTGGTAAGGCTGCTTGGTATTTGTTTAGAAGGAGAAGAGAAGATACTTGTCTACGAGTTTGTGTCCAACAAAAGCCTTGATTACTTTCTTTTTGGTCAGTTAAATTTGATACTTAGCCTAAGATTCTTCAAATTGCATGACATTCTTTGTTTTTAACATTTTGAGTACACATGTGCAGACTCTACGATGCAAAGGCAGCTTGACTGGGCAAGACGGTACAGGATCATTGGAGGAATTGCTAGAGGAATTCTTTATCTTCACGAAGATTCACGACTCACAATTATACGCGGGGAACATCCTCTTGGACGCTGATATGAACCCAAAGTTGCAGATTTTGGAATGGCGAGAATTTTTGGGATGGACCAAACGGAAGCCAATACAAGAAGAGTAGTTGGAACTTAGTAAGTATATTACCCTTGCCATTTATTTAATATATATATATACTGTAATATGTTTCAATCAACGTAAAATTTAAGAATTGTGGCAGTGGTTACATGTCTCCCGAGTATGCAATGTATGACCAGTTCTCCATGAAATCAGATGTATATAGTTTTGGGGTCTTAGTTCTTGAGATTATAAGCGGCATGAAGAATAGTAGTCTCTATCAAATGGATGGTAGCGTTGGCAACTTGGTTACATATGTGAGTATAAATCTTTAGATTTTCTAGTATTTTTTATTCTTTATTCAGAAAGTGTCTAAATCATCTAAATGTTCAATAGACTTGGAGAATATGGAGCAATAGGTCGCCATTAGAGCTTGTGGATTCTTCATTTGGAGATAATTATCAAACAAGTGAAATTACCAGGTGCATCCATATTGCTTTACTGTGTGTACAAGAAAATGCTGATGATCGTCCAAACATGTCAGTGATACTCCAAATGCTCACTACTAGCTCGATAGCTCTCGCCGTACCTAGACAACCTGGATTTTTCTTTAGAGGTAGGCATGAACAAGTAGGAGAAGTGGGTACATATTCAGATAGGTTTGCTTTATTTTCTATCGATGATGCTTCCATTACTAGCGTTGCTCCTCGTTGAAGACAAAACTATTCATAAATCTAAACATTTGTGATATATATGAGTCTAGACTATTATGATTGAAAGTGAACAATGTTTCGTCTGAGTGAAACTGAAAGTCGTCTGATTTTAAGTTTTGTTTGCTTTTAACAAGGATTCATCTTAGTGGTCGAATCATCATCAATACAAAAAGGAATAAGTCAACTTGTCATGAGATTAAGAGAAGTTACAGACAACTCAGTAGACTAGTCTGCTAAGACTTGCTAGATAGAATTGTAAAGAAATTTACTCTTCCCATTATATGTCTTTATCTGTATTTGTTTTGTTGCTCTCGTCGTGAGAATATGTCCACCTTGCGGAGTTAAGATATCTAGACTCTCCAAATGATGAGAATAGTGCAGTAAGAAGAGATGAACGAAAGAGAGATGACTCGATGAGTATATGTTTCCACGCCCACAGATTCCTAACTACTCTTGTTTACTCTCATTATTAATCCTATAAAACGAAAGCCTAATAAAGTTCATCTTGCTGTCATTATTTTCTGTCTTGGGTTATTAAAGATATATCATCCCTGATCACATATACAATCTATCTTTCCGAACAGGATCATCCATCCACACAAAGCTAATGATCTAAAAGGAAGATATATTCATTAATGGACTAGAATAATTTGAGAAAAAAAAATGTTGTAATTTGGTTTAAAAGAAAATGTTTGATCTAAATATGTAACAATTGGTTCTTAGTTTTTGCAGTGAAAAAGTTGACTTACTCGTCAAGATGAAGTTGATGTTCACGTGGAACAAATTGTATCTCCCTCTTAAAGATAATTATTATCTGGCTTCAAATTGATCAGCACTTATAAACAAAAGAAGGAAAAGGAAAAATTGTGTAAATTTCTGATGATGCGTTTTTTTCTGTTTGAGTTCTTGTACATAGCATGATAGCAACACGAGCTTTCTTAGAAAATACCATTTACCTTGACTTTGATTTTTCCTCGTCACTCGAGAAAGTAGCCTATCTTTCACAGAGAGAAAAAAATATCAAATTTATTTCACAAATCGGATTCTGAGTAATTATGCCTTCTCGCGCCTCTTTCATCTTCCTTTTCCTTTTCTCCTTTCTCGCTAATTTCAAAGTTTCTGCTCAAAATCCTAATTACCAATCCCATCTCTGTACCAAGACGACAACTTTCTCCAGGAACAGCACTTTCTTTAACAACCTCGAATACCTTTTTTCCGTTCTCTCTTCCCCTAGCATCTCCTACTCCACCGGATCCCAGAACGTCACCGTGGGGGAGCCTCCTGACAGTGTCACCGGACTTTTTTATTGCAGTACAGTTGTCTCGCCAGAAGTTTGCCGTAGCTGCGTCGCCTTTGCCGTCAAGGACACCTTAATTCGATGTCCGATTGAGAGAGAGGTGACGCTCAAGTACTATGAGTGTACGCTCAGATACTCTACCTTCAGGATTTCTTATGGAAATCCTAATTACCTATATCATAATTGTCCAAATACGACAACTTACTCAAAGAACAGCACTTACTTAACCAATCTCAGAACCCTTTTGTTCTCTCTTTCGTCCCATAACGCTTCTTATTCCACCGGTTTCCAGAGCGCCACAGCTGGGCAAGCTCCAAACAGGGTCACCGGACTTTTCCTTTGCCGCGGAGACCTCTCGCCGGAAGATTGCCGTAACTGCGTAGCTTTTGCCGTCCGGGAAAGCTCAAATCAGTGTCCGAATAAGAGAGAGGTCATGGTCTATTACGATGAGTGTATGCTCAGATACTCTCACAAGAATATTCTATCGACCCTTTCGTACGACGGATATTTACTCCTACAGAACCAGAATAATATTTCTTCTAATCATAAAGACAAGTTTCTAGGTTTGGTATCCTCCACGATGAACCAAGCTGCCATCGAAACAGCCAGTAGTGCAAGAAAATTCTATACGTCAAAGACCGAATTGAACAAAGTCACGACTATTTACGGGCTGCTTCAGTGCACTCCTGATCTTACAAGACAGGACTGCAAGAGATGTTTGCTACGTTCGATCGGTGGAATGTCTCTTTACCAACTTGGAGGAAGACTTGTTTATCCGAGTTGTATTGCAAGGTACGAGCTTTACCAGTTCTACCAAGAAATCAGCATTAAAACACCGCCAAGATCAGCCCTTCCACCGGTTTCAACTCCTTTTCCACCACCACCACCGATCTTTCTTTCTCCTCCATCACCGCCGATTTCAATACTCTCACCACGACCTGGTCTGAACATCCTATTTTCCTTTGATCAATTACATGTTTCAGCACATATCTTATTTTGAGTCATTCAGAGATATGCTAAAACAAGGGTTGATATGTGTTGATCTGATACAAACTATGTATGTCAATACAGGAGAACGTGGGAACTCTTCTGTCATAGTTATCACTGTTGTTGTTCCAATCACCGTCCTTTTTCTTCTTTTCATAGCTATTTATAATTTTCGGACTAAGAGAAAGAGGATGACTCATGAGACAGAACCACTAGCTGGAGGTAGACTCCAGTGATTATCTTCTCATCTCGAATGAATATTCTCTTATCTGAATTAAGCTGTCGAGGTTATTTCTACAGATGGAGATGATATTAAGACTGCAGGCTCACTTCAATTAGATTTTAGGGCAATTGAGGCAGCAACAGATAATTTTTCGGAAAGTAACAAACTCGGTCAAGGTGGATTCGGCCAAGTCTACAAGGTATTATTGTAACATTGTATAAGGCTTACTTCTTAGATAGTTGGATATCTACAAGTTTTAAACCTTGCAAACGTTCTAAATCATGCAAATCGTTGCCAAGCACCTCACCACTCTCTCAGTTAAAGTCGAAGCATATCATGTAAAGCTTAAACTTTGAAACCACGAGAGTGGTGAATTGTTTGACTAAGTCTGTACAGTGTGTGTTTCTTTCAACTCAAAACCACAGTAACGTGTGTTTCACAACAATACAAATCATGTAAATCACCCACAATACTCTGTTTTTCTCTCCTGATCCCAAATCAAATATCACACACATATGTTTAGCATTGAGACATATAGGATTAACTGCAAAAAATAATTTTGTACTATCATTGTGGACCAAAAAAAACTGTCCTTAATTATGTTCCTTTTAATGTAACAAATTCTAACATAATTGCACTTGAGTACTTGATTTTTATGAATAATCTTAGACCCAATGCACATACTTATATATGAATCCTTTTAAAATAAACCACCCTTTTTTTTTGTCTGTAAACAAATAAACCACTCCTACAGGGTACATTTCCAAGTGGAGTACAAGTTGCGGTGAAAAGGCTATCTAAAACATCAGGACAAGGTGAAAGAGAGTTCGAAAACGAAGTTATTGTTGTTGCAAAGCTTCAACATCGCAATTTGGTCAAGCTTCTTGGGTTTTGTTTGGAAGGAGAGGAAAAGATACTTGTATATGAGTTTGTGGCCAACAAAAGCCTTGATTACTTTCTCTTTGGTCTGTTAAATTCAATACTTACCGTAAGATATAGTTTTCAATTTGCATGCCACTCTTTGTTACTCACATTCCAAATACTATTTGTGTAGATTCAACGATGCAGAGCCAGCTTGATTGGGCAAGACGGTACAAGATCATTGGAGGAATTGCAAGAGGAATTCTTTATCTTCACCAAGATTCACGACTCACAATTATACACCGTGACCTCAAAGCGGCCAATATCCTCTTGGATGCTGATATGAACCCGAAAGTAGCAGATTTTGGAATGGCGAGAATTTTTGGGATGGACCAAACGGAAGCCAATACAAGAAGAGTAGTTGGAACTTAGTAAGTATTGCTCTTACCATTGTTTTCATCTGTAGACCGTAATACGTTTCAATCAACTCAAAAATTAAAAACTATGGCAGTGGTTACATGTCTCCCGAGTATGCAATGTACGGCCACTTCTCCATGAAATCAGATGTGTATAGTTTTGGGGTCTTAGTTCTTGAGATTATAAGCGGCATGAAGAACAGTAGTCTCTACCAAATGGATGGTAATGTTGGTAACTTGGTTACATATGTGAGTATACAGCCTTAAAACCTTTAATATTTGTTTAAATGCATTATTTAATTTGATCAAAGTACATATGATTAAATTGTTGATGTTCAATAGACTTGGAGATTATGGAGCAACGGGTCGCCATTAGAGCTTGTGGATCCATCTTTCGCAGATTACTACCAAACAAATGTAATTACTAGGTGCATCCACATCGCTTTACTCTGTGTTCAAGAAAATGTTGAAGATCGTCCAACTATGTCAGCAATTCTCCAAATGCTCACTACTAGCTCGATTTCTCTTGATGTGCCTAAACAACCTGGGTTTTACTTTCGGGGTAGGCATGAACAAGTACGAGAAGTTGGTACATCTATCAATAGGTTTGCGATATGTTCAATCGATGGTGCTTCCATTACTAGCGTTGCTCCTCGTTGAATACAATTCACTAAAAGTTGTAATATATGATTCTAAACTATTAAGCCTGGACTATGAACAAAGATTTGTTTAAATCAGACTGTTTCCACAGTTCATTTGTTTTTTTATATGTCCAGCAAGTTGCTATATGATATTAAGTTTTATAGCTTGGTTTCTTTAACAAGGATTCATCTCAGTCATCTTAGTAAGTTTTTTTTTTTTTTTTGAATAATCAAAGAGGTTCTGGGCCGATGCCCATACATCCCCTCAGGCCCGAGACCAAAACATGTTATATGGTCTCGTCCCAAGCGCTATTTGAACCGGCGACCTGTAAGCTTTTGCCAGAGATTTTTACCAATTGAGATATTAGCAACTGGACTATGAATAAGAAATTGACAACTTTGTTTTTTTTTTTTTTTAAGACACTGGCTTTTAAGTTTTACTCTCTACATTCTCTTACCGGCTTGTCATTCTGATTCGTTTTGACGTTTGAGAAATCCAGTGTTCTAAACCCGTCCTTGTGGTTCCATGATATAGAAATGGGAGAAGGCCCGGTTAAAGTAACGTGTGAAGCAAGTTTTGTTACATGTCGCTTACTAGACTATTAAGCGAAAAGAAAATGAAATAATGCTCTTTTTAAAAACAAACCTCCAAATGTCCAACAGAATAACGGTCAATCGTTATCAATACAAAATTATATCAGAAGACAGAGGTCGAGAGGTCTTTTATTGATGCCCCATGAAAGGAACCTAAAGGACTTGTATACGTACGCCAGCTATTGAAATGAAGACTAGTTTGCATGAAACTTATATCGTTTTCTCTCTATAATTCTCTGCACAGCCAAAGTTCCATTTCATGCTTGTCTTGTTTAGCTAACACTTATCTAAAAATCCTACAAGTCTACATTTTGTTGTATTATTTAAAATGTGTAAACAATCGCATTTCTCGTTTTTTGAATAAGTTGGAATACTAGCCAAGAAGAAGTTGACATTGACGTGGAAGAAAATGTATTCGCTTGCATGATGTAATTACTGTCTGGCTTCGGATTGATTGGACTCGATCGTTAACAAAAGAACAAAAACAGAAATTAAGGAAGGGAAAGAGGGACTGATGAGAAATATTAAATTACGGACTGATATCGATTATGGGATTTATCTCTTCGTCACGTCAAATCTCTAATTCTAAGTCTTCTCTTTTCATTAATGTAAGTTTGGATCCAAAACTAGAACATCTCAGTCTCTAATGTATCATTTGCGTTTTCGTTAAATGATACTTCTCTTCTCCAATTGCTCGAGGCATAAGGTCAGAACGATCAAAATTGCTGAAATTTATGTTCTCTTTGAGATCGATTTGGTTAATTTTAGCGCGAATTCTAGATTTCAAGTTAAGAGTATGACGTATTTGAGAACTTTTGGTCTACAGGAGAAGAAAAGTCCTAAACCATGTTTCAAAGGTTTTCTGTGGATTTGAGAAAGTTTTGTATGTTATTGCAGTGTAATTGTGGAAGCCTTGAAAATGGATAGTATACAGAGGCTCTGTTTGTCTTTGGAACCGATTCTTAGCCTGAGTGGTAAGATTAAAAAGGCTTGTCTTAGATGTCTTTAGGTGTCTCTTTTACTTTATGGGGTTTTGTGGCTTACTGATTTGTCTTGTGAGCATTGTGCTTTTTCTAATGCTTGAGTTCACAGGTCGTCTCCAAGCGAATTGAAGGCATTGGTAGAAGGAATTTGCAGCTGCAATTCAGGTCTAGATTGTCTGTTCCTTTGTTTATTGGAGGGAATATAGAAGGGGAGCAAGGTGCTGCAATCCATGTTGTGCTGTTGGATATATATTACAACTGTTCATGTATTGACAGTAGGACCTGAAGCTTCTGCAAAGCTCGATGTTACTGTGCTTGACAGTGATTTTAACACTGAGGATGATAAAGGTTGGAGTGGAGAAGAATTTGAGGGTCATTTGGTGAAAGAGCGTCAAGGAAAGAGGCCTCTCTTGACCGTTGACGTTGAAAGAAGGGGTGGGGAACACTAGGGGAATTTATCTTTACGGACATGAGACAACTCTGAGACGTATATTGTATAAGACATATATAGTTTGTTTGATGTTAACTTATTTATCATTTGATTAATATAATTTTTTCTGTTCCTAATATTTCAAAGTTAGTTAATTACAATTTTTATTTACATATTGACACATAATTAATGAATTGTTCGTTTAACTAATTGCTAGTCAATATATGTAATTTACTGTCTTTAGCAAACCGACGTAAAGATACGAAGAAAACAGAGATGATCAGAACTTAAAATAATATTTTTTTTTGTCAACAGCAATAATATATAGGTTTAAAGGAACCAAGAGTTTGGGACGTTGTTTACATACAAACAAATTAGCGGCTCAGCACGCACTCTACGTGCTAACATATCCGCTTTAATATTAGAGTTACGAGGAACTTTAACTAGAGAAAAAGACAGAAAATGTACTTCCCTATCTGCTTTAATCTCGTCTAAGTAGTTGACAAACGCTGGCCATTCTGCTGGGGAAGACACCATCTCCACCAAATCTGAACAGTCTGTAATGAACGTCACGTCACGTCTCCCTGCGTTGATCATACACTTCATGGCCCAAACTAATGCTTCGACTTCTGAGTGTAGTGGCGAGAGACTCCTTCTAAGGTTTGCAGCGCCCATAATGGGGACATCGTTCGTCATCGTACAATACCAACCTAAACCTGTAAATTTATCTCCCTCTTTCCATGAACCATCCACAAAACAAGCATAATTAGGATAGTTAACCGAAGATCCCTCCATAATCCGATTCATAGGACATGGCCTCCCATCTTCCGCATCATCATTCTCCTCCGACTGCGCTGCTAGCCATAATTGTGCCTCACTTTCCGCTAATCTCAAATAATAGTACTTTATCTTTTTTTTTTTTTATATAGTACTTTATCTTTTTTCTTCTCCTTTAATTAAGCTAACGGTTTGACTGGTTAAACTTAACGTCACTTGCCTAGCTTTAAAAACTGAGGGTAGTTTTTGATGTTAAACTTAACGTCAATTTTAAAACTGAAATAAATAAATGTTAGTCGCCCCTTAATACGTCGGTTAGAAAAGTCAGTTTTAAACCGACGTTAGGCTTGATAAAAACCGACGTTAAATCCCCATTTTTTTGTAGTGACAGAACGATTCCAGAGCCCCATATTGTATCCCAATACACGATACATTACGAGGCATGAAGTTAAGGGCCATTAGAGGTAGAGGTAAAAAAGGTCAAATCGAAGAAAATATTTGGTAAGTGAACAAAATGTATCATTTAAAGGTGTAACATTTGATTATTAATTTTTGCAGTGAAAAAGTTGACTTAGGGGAAGTTATTGGGACAATGATTTTGAAAGATTTTTAGAGTTTAAGAATCTATTGTTATTGATTTATGGATTCTTAGATTTTTAATGAAATATTTTATTATTGGTGTTTGTATTTTGTAATTCTATTTAAAATCCTTTGTTATTCAAAAAGTTGAGTATTTATTGATTTTCCAATTCTATCAAATTCTAGTGTTATTGGGAATATGATTTCTTACATATTTGGTCATTAAAAACAACTTCCAAAATATTGCACTTATCATAAGTATTTATAAAATCTATCATATGAAGAATCTACTAAATTCTAAAAAGTTGGGTAAACATTATTTTAGAATCTACAACTTTTTTTTGAGAATTTTAAAATCTCTAAACTTTTGAAATCCACAAACTATTTTACAATCAACCTCCCAATAATCCCTCCCCTACTCGTCAAATGAAGTCGATGCTCACTTGGAAGAAATTGTGTCTCCCTTACAGAAACTTTTTGTCTGGCTTCAGATTGATCAGCACTTACAAACAAAAGAGGGGGAAAATATTTTTTTTGTAAATTTCTGTTTATGAGATTTGTTCTTCGTTTCTCTCTTCCTTTTGCCTTCCTCGTAAGTCGCAACCTTGAATTCTTCTACATAGCAACATAAGCTTTTCTTACAAAAGACAGTTTACCTTGACTTTGATTTTTCCTCGTCAGTCGTTAAGAAGACCTGTTTCAAAAAAGGAGGGTCAAAAAATATTTCTTTTACACAAATTATAGAATATACTACTACATTTCAAAATAACATTACAAAAAACACTAAACATTTTTGTTAACATATATACAATTGCTATATTTATTTACAGTAAAAAAAATAGATTAGTGTATTAAACCTCAAAAATATTGTGATAGACACTAATTGCAGAAAACCGATTATGTCTTCTCACTTCTCTCTCATCTTCGTTTTCCTTTTCTCATTCGTCACTAGCACCAGAGCTTCTGCTGAAATTCCTTATTTCCTAGATCGGCATTGTCCAATTACGACAACTACTTACTCAGGGGACAGCACTTTCTTTACCAATCTCAAAACCCTTTTTTCCTCTCTCTCTTCCCGTAACACCTCTTACTCCACCGGATTCCAAAGCGCCACAGTGGGACAAGCCCCCAACAAGGTCAGTGGACTTTTCCTCTGCCGCGGAGACCTCTCGCCGGAAGTTTGCCATCACTTAGCTGTCTTTGCCATCAACGACACCATCTTTAAACGGCGGTGTCCGGATACGAGTGAAGCCACGTTTTATTACGAGGAATGCATGCTAAGATACTCTCACAAGAATATCTTATCGACCCTTATATACGATGGAGTATATATCCTGAATAACCCCAAAAATATATCTTATAATCAAAATCAACTACACCGGTTCAGAGTTCTTTTGTCTTCCAGGATGAACCAAGCTGCCATTGAAGCAGCAGACAGTTCTAGAAAATTAAATATATTTGAGACGGAATTGAACCCAGTCCAGACTTTGTACGGCATACTTCAGTGCACTCCGGATCTTACAAGACAAGACTGCTTGAGCTGTTTGCAAAGTTGCAACAATAGATTGCCTCTTTACAGCAGTGGAGGAAGATATATGTATCCTAGTTGTAATGCAAGGTACGAGCTTTACCCGTTTTTCAACGAAAGCGCCATTGCAACACTGCCACCGGCTTCAGCTCCTTCTCGATCACCACCGTCGATTTTAACTCCCTCACCTCGACCTGGTCTGACCATTCTATTCTCCTTTGATTACATGTTTCAGTGCAAATATTCTTTTGATACATTCAATATGCGGTGGTCTCTGATCTGATACAAACTATAATGTCAAATGTCAATACAGAAGAAGCCAGAAAGTCCTTTGTCACAATCATCGCTGTTGTAGTTCCAATCTCCGTCCTGTTTCTTCTTTTCGTAGTTGTTTTTAGTTTCCGGCCCAAGAGAAAAAGGACGATTCATGAGACAGAACCACTAGCTGGAGGTAAAACTCTAATGATAAGCTAAGCTTCTCTGTTCCAATGAATATTAAGTTTTGCTCTTGTCTTAAGTAAACTGTTGAGGTTATTTCTACAGATGGAGATGATATTAAGACTGCAGGCTCCCTTCAGTTGGATTTTAGGGCAATTGAGGCAGCAACAGATAAGTTTTCGGAAAGTAACAAACTTGGTCAAGGTGGATTCGGTCAAGTCTACAAGGTAATATTATTGTAGATTTTCTGTTTTGTGCTCAAAACCACAGTAACGTGTGTTATGTAAAACACCTCCCAACAATACTCTGTTTTTATTCCCCTGTTTCCAAATCAGATATCACACACATATGTTAAAAAGCATTGAGAACATATGGGATTAAGTGCAAAAATCTTTGTCTAATCGTTGTGGACCAAAACAAACTGTGCCCGTAATTATTCCTTCATGTGTAACGAATTCGAACATAATTGCACTGAAGTACTTCATTTTATGATTATATTTATTAGGAATGCTGACTCACATCACATATATACTACCCAAGGAACACAATCCCACATGGATGATGGGATAAATTCTTGGATAATATATATATATATAGGATGTGACAATCTGTTTGCCTTGAGCTAGCTTTTAGGTAGACTACATTTCGTAATATACTTGTGAATCCTTTTAAAATCAAATTTTCCTATAGGGTACATTTCCTAACAGAGTACAAGTTGCTGTGAAAAGGTTATCAAAGACATCAGGACAAGGTGAAAGAGAGTTCGAAAACGAAGTTATTGTTGTGGCTAAGCTTCAACATCGCAATTTGGTCAAGCTTCTCGGATTTTGTTTGGAAGGAGAGGAAAAGATACTTGTATATGAGTTTGTGGCAAACAAAAGCCTCGATTATTTTCTCTTTGGTCTGTTAAATTCAATACTTAGCCTAATATATCATTTTCAAATTGCATGCCACTCTTTGTTACTCACATTCTATATACGGTGTAGACTCTAAGATGCAGAGCAAGCTTGATTGGGCAAGAAGGCACAAGATCATTGGAGGAGTTGCAAGAGGAATTCTTTATCTTCACCAAGATTCACGACTCACAATTATACACCGTGACCTCAAAGCGGGCAACATCCTCTTGGACGTTGATATGAACCCGAAAGTTGCAGATTTTGGAATGGCGAGAATTTTTGGGATGGACCAAACGGAAGCCAATACAAAAAGAGTAGTTGGAACTTAGTAAGTATATTACTCTTGCCATTTTATCATATCTAGACCGTAATACATTTCAATCAACTCAAAAATTAAGAACTATCGCAGTGGTTACATGTCTCCCGAATATGCGATGTACGGCCACTTCTCCATGAAATCAGATGTGTATAGTTTTGGGGTCTTAGTTCTTGAGATTATAAGTGGCATGAAGAACAGTAGCCTATATCAGATGGATGGTAGTATCAGTAACTTGGTTACATATGTGAGTACAAAGCCTTAAAACTTTTTTTCTTTTTAATGCTTTATTTATTTTCACAAATTACATAGTATTAAAATGTTGAATGTTCAATAGACTTGGAGATTATGGAGTAATGGGTCGCCATTAGAGCTTGTGGATCCATCCTTTGGAGATAACTATCAAAAAAATGTAATTACTAGGTGCATCCATATCGCTTTACTCTGTGTTCAAGAAAATGTTGAAGATCGTCCAACTATGTCAGCAATCCTCCAAATGCTCACTACTAGCTCGATTTCTCTCGATGTGCCTAAACAACCTGGATTTTACTTTCGAGGTACGGATGAACAAAAAGGAGAAGTTGGTACATCTATGGATGCTATATGTTCAGTCGATGATGCTTCCATTACTAGTGTTGCTCCTCGTTGAATACTATTCACTAAAAGTTGTAATATATG
This sequence comes from Capsella rubella, assembly GCF_000375325.1. NCBI lineage: Eukaryota > Viridiplantae > Streptophyta > Magnoliopsida > Brassicales > Brassicaceae > Capsella > Capsella rubella. The sequence continues at coordinate 6,672,775 of NW_006238917.1, read as the reverse complement.
ACTCTAGACTATTAAGCCTGGACTATGTGAACAAAGATTCGTCTAAATCACACTGTCTTTCCACTGTTCATTTTGTTTTTCTTATGTGTCCAGCAAGCAGCAAAATGATACTAAATTTTATAGTTTGGTTTTGCTTTAACAAGGATTTATCTCATTGATTAAGGAATGAAAACAATGATAGTAGCTCAAAAATGATTCGCTTTGCTACGGAAGATGATAAAGAATGGATACATTGGAGATTCAGCTCCAGTTTTCGCCTGAGGCAAAAGAAAAGATACGTCCAAGCACATGAGAAAGCAATTGCAACAAAAACAAGCATCCAAGGATCTTTTGCTTTGTAATAAATAGCTTAACTCTGTTTTTCGTCCTTGTAGTCATATACCTCGAACAGAGTCTCCCAATGTTCCACAAGTATACTTAAACTTGTTTTAGTTTGAAAGTTCAATCCATCAGATACTATGAAAGGGAAAAAGTAAATAAACAGTCCAATCATAGGTTAAACCAAAAAAATAAACTAACCCTGAAGCTCAATTGGTTACTTTTGTTTTCTCCTCTTTTCATATTAGGCTATTGATATAAGATTTCTGTATCAATATTTGGTTTATGAAAGAATATACATCTCAAACATTAGCTGTAATTTCAGCGAGGACTAAGACACGTGATCGATACAGAACAAGCAAAAGACATGCTAGTAGACCGACCTGCAGGCTGCAATCTCTCGGCTAATGGGTTTGGCTTGGATCTAACGCTAAAGACAAATCCTGGTGGTTGAGGTACATGAAGAGTAATTGATGTATTAGTGAGCATATGAAAGACTGTAGACATCGTTGGACGATCAGCAGGATTTTCTTGAACACATAACAACCCGATGTGAATGCATCTAATGACTTCATTTCTATCATAATTCTCCTCCATGGCTGCGTCTACCAGTTCCAACAATGATTCATTGTTCCAAAGCCTCCATACCTATACAAGTCATTTATCAAGAAACCAAATGTTGAGAGCCATGATATCGTTGCTAAGAGAATTAGAATAGTTTGTGATGGCATTGGGAATTTACTAACATATGTGACCAAGTTGCTTATTGAGCCATCTAGTTCGTTAAAGCTACTACTCTTTTTTCCACCAATAATCTCCAGAATCAATACTCCAAAGCTATACACATCAGATTTCGTCGAGAAATGGCCATTCGTCACATATTCGGGTGGCATGTAGCCACTGCAAGATACATCGTCATATCACTTTCAGTTTTATCAACAACAATAAGGACAAACCGATTATAAGTAAAATGGACAATTACTTACAATGTTCCCACTACTCTTCCTGTGGTAGCTTCAGTTTGATCCACTCTGAAATTCCTAGCCACACCAAAATCCGCGATCTTTGGGTTCATATCTGCATCTAATAGGATGTTACCAGATTTGAGGTCACGGTGAATGATTGTGAGCCGTGAATCTTGATGAAGATACAAAATTCCTCGCGTAATTCCCTCGATAATGTTGTATCTTCTTGTCCAATCTAGTTTACCCTTCTTTATCGGGTCTGCACAAATTCCATATACGAAACAATTAGACTATGAGATCAAGAACTAAGACGTTTCAGAGAATATGCATTACCCTATCATTTGTTTCTTTTCTTACCAAAGAGAAAGTGGTCGAGACTTCTGTTGGGCAAAAACTCGTAGACCAATATCTTTTCATCTCCTTTGACAGAATAACCGAGAAGCCCAACAAGATTTCTATGTTGAAGCTTTGCTACAAGAAACACCTCGTTCTTGAACTCTTCTTCACCCTGTCCCGATGTTTTGGACAACCTCTTCACAGCAACTTCTGTTCCATTCGGAAGCGTTCCCTGTGGATTAATATGATCTTCACATCATTAACAGAAACTTGTTTTTTTTTTTTTTTCATTCTAACACCAAAAAAGTACTAGAGACAAACTTATACCTTGTAAACTTCACCAAATCCACCATGACCAAGCTTGTTAATATTATGAAAATTACTTGTGGCAGCTTCAATTTCTTTAAACTCAAATTGAAGCGAACCTGAAGTTGTAATATCATCCGCAGCTGCAGAAACAAAAGCATGCATATATAGTGTTTATACCGGAGAGAAACAGAGGAAGTGTTTGAAGTTCATGTCTATGGACGTAGATGGGCTTTGAACTCTCAAGTTATGTTTCCAAAACATGAAGAAACTCACTTTTCGTTGTCTTTGCTTTGTACACTCTTCTCCTCTTCCAAATACCAAATCCTAGAGCAAGCAATAAGATGGGAACAAGGACAACAGCCACAATAGTTCCTGTAGTAATGCTTCTGCCATCTGCATGAAGCCATGAATCCAAGGAAAAGTATCGGTTACCAAACCAAGAACAGAGCATAAAGAAGCTTCATAATATAGTTATAAAAGGTTATAATCACCACAAGGATCGCAAAACATGGACACATGGTCTTACCTTTTTGAGGAGGAGGAATACTATCGAAAATTCCCAAGAACGAATAAATCTCCCATCGAACGAAACAGCTTGGCCTAGAAATGATGCCTCCTTGTCTCCCACTGCAACACGAGTTATACTCAATCACGTTTTGTTGTAGACACCTGGTGCAGTTTTGAAGAGATAAGTCTTTACTACATTGCCCAAAACCGTAAAGTTGTGAGATGGACGACTCAAGCTTTCGTATTCTGGCTCCATAGTACAAAGACGAAGTTTGGTCTATCACATCAACCATCAAAGCCTCCCATGTGATATCTAAATCCGTCGAGTTAGCTTCGAGATCTCTGGTATAGTTATCACTCCGCAGACTCTCCATACCGAGCAATCCATAAAAGGAGCGGTTTGAGTAGCGTACAAGACAAACTGTTCTACGTGTATCCATTCTCCAGTCTATAGCTTCTTTCTGATAAGTACAATTATGCAACAATATAGCATTGGAAGTGATGATACAATCAGAGCAAGAGTGTGCATCAGTACCCGGGATACACATCCCTAAACCATATGCTCTGTTTGGATATTCCCCCATCGTTGCCGTGTAGAAGCCGTCATTGGCTGTGACGTTAAAAGGAAGAGAAGAAAGCAGGGCTCGGCGGTTTAAGTCGTATGTATCATTGGCTGTGAAATAACCAGATCTTTCAAGACATATACGTGCAGATACATGACAAAAGCTTATTATGAAGACAAACCAGAAGATTAGAGACGACTTGACCATTTTTATTCTTTCCCTTTGTGTGTTTTGATGTATGAAATAAAAACATCCAATCTTGAAATATATAATTTCTTATAATGTTGAATACGATTAAGGGGATTCAATTTTTAATGTCTTGTGCTGTACAAATTTGACTAATCAACATTGAACTCTTCTAAGTTCTAACGAAGACTTTGGATTTAGATGAGTCCTCACTTGATCAGTCACTAGTTGAGTTAGGTGGCTTAGGTTTTCAATAACCGGTTCAGTCAGATACTTTCCATATTAGTGACTGTGGTAATACAACTAACAAATCCTTTTGAAGCTCATGAAGCAGTAATATTAATGCCAACAAAAGTCAAAAGGGTATCATATTAAAAACTTTAAAACTTTGGGGCGTTATTTGTAAAGCTAAAAAATTAGTGGGGTGAGTTTTTAATTGGAGGAAACAGATATCAATCTTTTACTGTGTCATTAGCGAGGCAGCATCGAGTACTCACCGGAAAATGGACGCCGGAGCTGAAATCGATGTAATTGAGCCGGTTGAGGACGATTCAGCGGAGGAAACTGGTCCGGACCAAGACCACGGCGAAAGATCTGAACCGTCTTCGTTGAAACAAGGGGGGATTCTGAGAACTCTTGCGACGGTGGAAAAGGATTCTCAGGCAATCGCGGAGAGCTTTTCGTCTCTCTTTGTTTCTCTCCGATCAACTCTCTCTGAGGTTAGACTACGCTTCTGTGAATTGATTGGTTACCAAATTTTCCTGAGAAACTATGACATTTGAGCGTATTGAAGTCAAGGGTTCTGAATCCAATCAATTTTGTGAATTTCTCATAAATTTAGAAACTTTAGGGATTGCTTGCTGCAGATTAGGAGATTTCATCAGTAAATGGAAAAACCAATATCAGTCTTAGTGGACCACTGAAACAATTGCTAAGTTTAGTTCAATGGCGTTTGACTTCATGGAAAATTTTTATTTTTCAGAAATGTTTATTTGAATAAAATCTTTGTTTGTGAGACTTTTTCTTATGGTGTTATAGGCTACTGGTAGCTCGGTTGATCACATGAGTTGCTTTGGAGATGCAGCAGGAAGGCTTCAGGAAAGTGGTAAGGACATTTCCTGGTATTGAGCCTAATTGGTTATTGTAATCTTTATTAGGGACTTTGAGCAATGGGTCCAATTTTGCCATTTATATAAGTCAACAATCAACTTGAGCTGCTTTTTTTTTGTTTTATGACTTTTCAGCTTTAGATGCAGCTACCAAAGGGAACCGTTATATCAACTCTTGCCTTAGGTACTTACATAACAGTCTTGATATTACTCCAATCTGATCACAGAGCACACTGAATCCATTCCTTAGATACGTTTCCTATTAGTTTAGGATATAGATATCTTTCCCTCTGTTTCATATGAATTTGATTGTGATTCCAGGCTCTTGACCTCTAACTTTCAAAATGCGTTCACGGTTGTGAACGAGTTCATATGTATATTGCTTCCGGTATGATTTCCTTTTGGCCCAATATGCAGATTAAATGAGGAAATTAAAGGTGTTGAGAATTTGGCGGCTCGGTTGTATCCTTAATATGGTTATTTGCGTGTCAATTATGTTTGTGTCTTAGTGTCTGAAACTCTGAATGTTGAACATACAGACACAGACATACCACGTCAGTTCATAGATTTCTTAGTCATGGTTTTTTATGAGTTTGTTCTAGAATCCTTAATAAATCATTCTGCAGAAAGCACCTGAGGAGAAATGTGGATGTTCTTGACACGGCTGTGAACAAGCTGCTCCGGCCTCCATGAAAAGTCATCAGTTTTAGAGACTTGGATCACTTTTTTATTTCTTTCACAGACTTGGATCATTTATTTCTCGTACATAAAGGATGGTTTATACATTAAGAAGAGAAACAACACTATGTCCTTCAAGGGTCTTCTAAACAGTTTTAGCAGTGCAAAGCTTCATAATGGTATAATGCTTCAAACACCCATCTTAACTTTGTAAAACTACTTGAATCTCTATAACGGTTTGGTTTATCAACTATCAATTTAGTAGCTTCTAGTACCTTCAAGTGATCATGTTGTTATTTGAGCTGGCTGTTCAGGAATCAGGACAATTACATGTATGTTTCCATTGGGGTTTTGAACTTTATCTATGTTTTTGG